>NC_138193.1:0-297524 GCF_964194105.1 Spermophilus citellus
AGATGTTACTATTAATACTAAAGGACACAGGGCAGCTATTACATCAGTTTTAGAAGCCAGATTATGGACATAGTAGTAAAGGCCACAGGATGGCTCTCATTGTAGTTTTAAGAATTCCATAGTATACATATTATGTTAGTATTGAAGGCCAAAAGTCAACATTTTTAAAATTTTTGATACTGTAGCATGGATATCATATTAATATTAATGGCTATAGTTCGACTAATATATCAGATGTCAGATGCTACACTGTGGATATTAGTAATAAAGGACTCAGAGAAGGTATTACATTTGTTTCAGAGGCTGAAATATATATAATTCACATTAAAAGGTTAATATTATATTAACCTTTAATTAATATATAAAATATATTAATATATTTTTCTATATTAATAAATATATCAATATATTACTATATTCATTATATGTTAATATATAAAATATATAATTTCACAAAAGATTAAAGTTCATGTAATTTGCAATAGATGCTGTAATATGGATTTTACATTAATATGAAAGGCCACAGGGCAGCTATTAGAACAGTTTAACATGCTGAAATAAATATGTTTTACAAGTAGTAAACACCAGAGACTCACCATTATATTAGTTTAAGAGACTTTAGTATGGATAGTATGGCTATTGCATAATTATTCAAGGTCACAGGGCAGATATTATATCAGCTTTAGTTGCTACAGTATGAATATATAACTATTAAAATCACAGTACACTTAATGTATTAATATCTGATTCTATAATATGGATACCATATTGGTGTTAAAGTACACAGGACAGCAAGTAGTTTTAGGTGCTACAGTTTGCACATTGTGTTAATCTTAAATTCTTCAGAGCAGCAATTATATTAATTTTAGATACTATAGTATGGATATCATATTAGTTATAAAGGCCACAGAGCAGCTATTATATCAGTTTTAGATACTACAGTATGGATTCTGTAATTGTATTAAAAGAACAAAGGACAGCTATTATTTCAGATTCATAAGCCAAGTATGGATGTTATATCACTATTAAAGGCCATGGTGCAGCTATTATAAATTTTAGATGCTAGTATACTCACATCATTTGATTATTAAAAGCTGAAGGGTAGCTATTATTTTATCGGCTAAAGTATGAATACTGCATTAGTATTCAAGGCACAAGGCAGTGGTTGTGTCAGTTTTGGATAATATGATGTGAATATAATGTTAGTATTAGAAAACACAGAGCAGCTATTACATTATCTTTAAATGATATAGTGTAAATATCATATTAATAGTAAAGGCATAGGGTAGTTATTATATCAGTTTCACATATTCTGATATCTACATTATATTAGTATTAAAGGCCATAGGGAAACTATTATGTCCATTTCCGATGCTATATTTTGGATTTTAAGTTAGTAATAAAGGTCATAAATATTAGTATATACATACCCACCCAGTCACATTTAATACCAATGGAATAGCTGAACTGTGGCCTTCAATATTACTATAACACACATAATGTGATCTTTAATACCAATGGTATTGTATTAGTATTAAAGGTAAGAGGGCATATATTAGTTCTAGATGTTTTGGTATGGATATCCTATTAATATTAAATGGCACAGGGCAACAATTATGTAAGCTTCAAATGCTATAGTTTGGATATCTTCTTAGTTAAAGACCACAAAGCAGCTATTATATTCGTTTTATATGCTATAGTACAGATTATATATTAATATTGAAGGTCACAGGGCAGCTAGTATATTTGTTTTATAGTTCATAATATGGATGTTATATTAATATTGAAGGCTACCTATTATATTTGTACTAGAAGCCACAGGATACTTATTTTATTAATATTAATGCCACAACAAGCTATTTTTAAGGAGTTACAAGCTAAGTTTAAGGAGTTATAGAATGGAGTTTGAGTTAATAATAAAAGCCACTTTGCAGCTCTTACATTACAGTTATACACTATTTTATGGATATTATATTAGTAGTAATTAGATATTATTATATATTATATTAGGAGTAAAGGCCACAAGACAATTATTATATCAGATTTAGATGCTATGGGATGAGTATTATATTAGTAATAAATGAGGCAGTGCAGCTATTCATTTTACATACTATAATATGAATATCTTATTATTAAAAGCTTCATGGCATACATTATCTTAGGTTTTGATACAATAATATGCATATCATATTAGAATTAAAAAACACAGTTACTATATTCAATTTTGAAGCTATAATGTGAATATCATGTCAGTATTTAAGCCCACAGGACAGCTATAATATTAATTTTAGGTTCTACTGTATGGATATCTTATTAGTATTAAAGATCACAAGGCAGATATTATATTAGATTAAGGTTCTATAATATGAATATTATATTAGTACTAAAATCCACAGGGAACCTATTATATTGGTTTTAGATGCTATAATAAGGATGCTATAGTAAGGATAAATTACCTACCACAGGCAGATAATTTATCAATTTTCAAAGCTATCATATGGATAATGTTAGTATTAAAGGTCACAGGGCAGCTGTTGTATCAGTTTTACATGCCATAATGAGGCTATCATATTTCTGTTATAGCATCTATTCTGTGCAACCATTTTGTCAACATTATCTAATAATATGAATAAGATAGTATTTAAGGCCACATGGCAGCTATTCTATTTGTTTTAGATGCTGTAGTACTATATTACATTATTATTAAAGAGTCCAGGGAAGCTATTTTGTTATATTTAGATGGTAGAGTATGGATATCATGTTAGTATAGTATTAAAGGCTGCAAGAAAACTATTATTCCACTTTTAATAGCTATAGTAAAGGCCATAGAAGAGATCTTCAGTTTTAGATACTATAACAAGGATGTCATGTTAATAATTAATAATAATATAAGAATAATAATATAATGATTATATTAATATAATATACATGGAATTTACAATATTAGTTTTATGGGTTACTCTATGGATGTTATATTATTATTAAAAGTCACAGGGTAGTTGGGCTGGGCTTGTGGCTCATTTGTAGAGTGCCTGCCTAGCACATGTGAGGCACTGAGTTCAATCCTCAGCACCACATTTAAAGAAAAAAAGGTATTGTTTCCATATACAACTAAAACAATATTTTTTTAAAAATCAGTGTAGCTATTATATTAGTTTTATATGTCACAGTATGAATATTATATTAATATTTAAGACCATAGGGAAGCTAATATATTGTTTTTAGATGGTATCTATGAATATATATATATATATATATATACACATATATATTTAATATATATATTTAAATATATTAAATTTTAAAAAGTATTAAAGCCCACGGGAAAATATTTTATTAGTTTTAGGTGCTAGTTTATCAATATCATATTAATATTAAGGGACCTTGGCAAATGTTATAATATGGATATCATATTAGTACTAAAAGCCATAGGACAGCTATTATATTAGTTTTAGATGCTATAATATGGACATTGCATTAATATGAAAGGCCACAGGAAAGGTATGTTATTAGTTTTAGTTCCACAGTATGGATATAATACTAAATTACACATTTCAGCTACTATGTCAGTTTTTGATGCCATAATATGGATACCATATTAGTTATAAAGTTCACGGGGGAGCTATTATATCCATTACAATTTCATACTAAGGATGACATGTTTGTATTAAAAGGTCACAGGCAGCTCTTCAGTTTTAAAACTAATATTATATCCACATTATAGAATGTGAAACTGATATAACAGCTTTCCTTTGGCCTTAAAGCTTCCCTTTGGCCCACAAGGCTTCTGTGTTTGGGACTGGGGTCTCTGATGGCTTTATGAATGTGGCATGCTTGGTGGCTAGGAAGTTTCTGTGCCAAGATGAGGAATGCCTGGATGCTAGGAAAACTTCTGTGCAAAGACACGGGATGCCTACCTGCTGTAGCAATGCCCTGCATTAGAAGGCTTTCTGCTAGAGTCTTATCGGCTTTGACCTTGATCGCAGGCACACAGCTCCTGGGAATAAAGAAACACTCTTGTTATACAATAAAAATGTTTCACCAAGCTCCCATGCTCATGGACCTGCCCACCTAACAGTAACTGTAAACAATAAACTTTCTTGATAGCTACACAAAAGTTCTAACATTGCATATTGTAACTGTAGAATGTAACTGAGGAATAAGCTGCATAACGTTGCTAACTCTCTAACCTTCCAAATGACACAATAAACAATAGTATATTACTGATGCCAATGAACAAATGCAACCTATTGATATAAATAAAGCTGGCAGCTTGACCATTCTGCCATTCTGCCATTTTGACTCTGCATCTTCTCTCTCTGTCTCTTTTTATTTTTCTTACATTTAATATTAATATCCACAGTTATCTATAAAGCTAATGTAATAGCTACCCTGTGACCACATTATTGATATTACATTAATATTAAAGGCCACAGGGAAGCTATAATATTAGTTTTAGTTGTAATATTATGGATATCATAGTAGTATTAAAAGCCATTGAAGGTATTATCTTAGTTTTGGGTACTATAATATTTATATCATAATTTGATTAAACACTGCAGGGTAACTATTAATTTTAGATGCTATATTATTGATATAAGAGGCCAAAGGGCCACTATTATTTCTAGATAGTACAGTATTGTTTTAGTAAGCTTTTTTGTCATTGTGTCTAAAATTCCTGACAAGAACAATTTTTAGAGAATGAAAATTTTATTTGACACTTATATTTTCCAGATCTCAGTCCATAGAAGACCAACTCCATGGCTCTTGCCCAAATGGTACAGAGGTAGGAAGCAAATCAAGACATGGCAAAGAGGAAGCAGATAGAGTTCTGCTCACCAGAGACAAATATACACTCCAAAGAAATGCCAGCAGTGACCCACCTTCGCCAGCTACACACTACCTTCCTACAGTTACCATCCAGTTAAACACTATCAGTGGATTAATGCACTCACTAGGTTAAGGCTCCCATAACCAAATAATTTCACCTTTAAATCTTTCTTACCTTTTCTCATACATGAGCTTTAGAGTAACACTTCATATCTAAACCATAACATTGTGCCCTTGGCCCCCCAAAAGTTCATGTCCATCTCATGATGCAAAATACATTGAGTTCATATCCAGGAGTCCACATGTTCTTAACAGTTCCAGTATTCCCCAAAAGTCAAAGTCCAAAACCTCTTCTGAAACTTAAGGAAAAGTCAGCATGAGACCCCATAAAAATCACAGCAAGCTACATAATCCAATATATAATGGCATAGATTAAACATTTCCATTCTACAAGTGATAAATAGGGGCATAGAAAGAAGAGATGGGACCAAAACAAGACCAAAATCCAGCTGGGAAAACAAGATCTGTAGTTCCATATCAAGCATGCCAGGTGAGTGCATTGCTGCTTGAGCCACATCCCCAGCCCAACAGATTACTATTAAATGCCAGAGGTCAGCTATTATGATAACTTTATATGCTATCATATGGATATGCTATATTATAGGGTTTATTGCTATCATATGGATATTTTACTTAAAATGACAAGGGGGCTATTTTATTAGTTTCAGAGGGCATAATATGGATAAAATATTAATATTAAATGCCACAGTCTAGCTATTATATTAGTTCTAGGAGATATAGTTTGGGTATCATATTACCTATAAGGGCCACAGGGCTAATATTTTATCAGTTTTAGATGCTATTATGGGTATCATATAAATATTAAGGCCAAAGAGCAACTATTATATCAAGTTAAGATGCTATAATAAATAAGGATGTCTATTGATATTAAAGGATACAGAGCAGCTATTATATCAATTTTAGATGCAATAGTATGTATTACATTAGCTTTATGGGCCACAGGGAAGATATTATATTAGCTTGAAATGCTATAGTACGGATATTACTTTAGTATAAAAGGCTATAGGGAGCCTATAATGTTAGTTTGGGATGTTATGGCATGAATATTATATTAACATTAAATGTCACAGGGAAACTATTATATATCACTTTTAGATGTTACACTCTTAATACCATATTAGTATTAAAGGCATCAGGGCAACTACTGTATTTGTTTTAGATCTATGTCATGTATGTTATTGTTTCAGTCATCTTTTTCACTGCTTTGACCAAAGGATCTGACAAGAACAATTTTAAAGGAGGAAAAGTTCATTTAGGGGCTCACAGTTTCAGAGAACTCAGCCAATAGATGGCCAACTCCATTCCTTGGGGCTTAAGGTGGGTCAGAAGAGTGTGGTGAAGGAAAGTGGTGATCAGGAAGCAGAGAACCTAGGCATAGCTCACCAAATAAGTACCCCAAAGGCACAGCCTCAATGACCCACCTCCTCCAGCTGCACACTATTAGCCTGCAGTTTCTACTCAGTTAATTCCTGTCAGAGGATTACTAATTTGGGTTAAGGCTCTCATAACCCATCATTTCACCTTTAAACTTTCTTACATTGTCTCACACATGAGCATATCCAAACCAATTATATGATATTAAGGCCACAGTGCATCTATTATTTTATTTTATTTATTTTATATTTTTTATTTTTTTTAAAGAGAGAGTGAGAGAGGAGAGAGAGAGGAGAGAGAGAGAGAGAGAGAGAGAGAGAGAGAGAATTTTTAATATTTATTTTCTAGTTCTTGGCGGACACAACATCTTTGTTGGTATGTGGTGCTGAGGATCGAACCCGGGCCGCACGCATGCCAGGCGAGCGCGCTACCGCTTGAGCCACATCCCCAGCCCCATCTATTATTTTAAATGCTGCAGTATGGATATTATATTAATATTAAAGGCCACAGGGTAGCTAATATATTTTATTAGCTTTGGATACTATAGGATGGATATCATATAAATATCAAAGGCCACAGGGCAACTATTGCATCAGTTTCAGATGTTCCAATATGAATATCATATTAGAATTAAACACTCCAGGTCAATAATTATGTACTATTAGATTCTCAAGTATGGATATCATGTTAGCATTAAAGTCAACATGGAAGTTTATTGGTTTTAATACTATCCTATAAATATCATATTAGTTTAATGGCCACAAAGCTGACATTATATTAGTTTAAGGTGATACAATATCATATTAATACTATAGGACCTATTTACCAGTTTTATATGGAGCACCTGTTTATCAGTTTTAGATTTATATTATGGATATTAAATGAATATTAAATTTCATAAGATACTTATTAAATTGGTTTCACAGGTTATAGGAATGATGTAACATTAATATTAAAGGCCACAGGACATCTATTACATCAGTTTTGGAGACTATAATATTAGTAGCAAAAGCTACAGGGGAGCTATTAGTTTAACATGCTTTAGCATGGATGTCACTTAGTATTAAATTCTATTGCACAGCTACTTACTTGTTTTAGATATTATAGTTTGCATCTATTAGTAATAAAGACCTCTGATATCAGTTTTTTTTGCTATAATATGGAAATCATATTAATATTAAAGGCCACAGAACAGTTATTTAATCAGTTTTCCATGCTATAGTATGAATAACATACCAATAATAAAGGCCACAAGACAGCTATTGTATTAAATTTAGAGGTCACAGTATGAATATTATGATATTAAAGTCTAGAGGGCAGCTATCATATTAGTTTTGGATGCTACACTATCAATATTAAAGGACACAAGGAAGTTATTACATTAGTTTTACATGGTATATTATAAATATTATATTAGCACTAAAGGCCACAGAGCAGTTATTACTTTAGTTTTAAAGAGCACAATATGTTTATCATATTACATATCATATTAAAGGGCCCAGGCAGGTACTATATTAAGTTTAGGAGCTACAGTATGGGTAGCGTATTAGTATTAAAGTCCACAAGGTATCTATTATGCTAGTTTTAAATCCAACAGTATGGATATAATATTTGTCCTAAAGACACAGGACATATGTAATATTAATTTAAGATGCTATATTATGGATATAATATTAATATTTAAAGCCAGAAATCATCTATTATGTAATATATGCTATTATATAGATATTATAGTAAGATTAAAGGACACAAATCATCTATTATGTTAGCTTGAGTTGCAGTAGCATGGATATCATATTAGTATTTAAAGCCACAGTGACACTATTTTATTAGTATTGGATATACTGTAGCACAGATATCATATTAATATAAAAGCCACTGGGAAGCTATTATATTAATTTTGATGCTATACTATAAAAATTGTAATAGTTTTAAAGTTACAGGGCAGCTACTATATTACTTTTAGATGATAAATTAGCTATTATATCAGTTTCAGAGGCTACAGTACAAATATCATGTTAGTATTAAAGTGAACAGGTTAGATACTATATTGGCATATAAATGTCATAGGGAAGATACTACATTAGTTCAATATGCTATAATATTGACATTGCATTGATATGGAAGACCACAATTCAGCTATTGTATCAGCTTTAAATACTGTAGTATGAATACCTATTAGCATTAAAGGCCACAGGGCACTATTATTCTAGTTTTAGAAGCTTTGGTATGGATATACCATATCCATACCAAAGCTGCTATAGTACTTTAGGATGCTATAGTATGCATATTACATTAATATTAAAAACCGAAGTCAGCTACTGTTACTTTTAGATTGCATATTATAGATATCATATGATCATGAAAAGACACAAAACAGTTCTTATATTAAGTTTATGTGCTTCTCTGTGGAGATTTTATTATTACTGGAATTCACTGGGCAGATAGTATATTAGTCTTAGATGCTATAATCTGGATATTACATTATAGTATCAATAGTATGGGTAAATATTAAATGTTACAGGGAAGATATTATTATATTAGCATTAGATACTACAATATGGATATCATGTTGGCATGCAGTTCACAGGACAGCTAATATATTAGTATAAAATACTTTAGAATGGATATAACATCAGTATTAAAGGCTACAGTAGAGCTATCATATTTATTTTACATGGTGTATTAGGATATTATATTAGTATTAAATTCCACAGGGAATCTATTACATTAGTTTGTCATGCTATAGTATTGATACCACATTGATGTTAAATGTCACTTTCCTGCTACAATATTAGCTTTAGATTCTAGAATGAGGATATTACATTAGTATTAATTGACACAGGGAAGCTATTTTATCAATTTTATAATAGTTGGATATAGTGTAAGTACTTAAAGTCACAAGGTAGCATTTATATCACATTTTATAGTATTGATTTTATACTAGTATTAAAGTCCACAGGGCAGTTATTATATCACTTTTTGATGCAATAATATGGGTAAATATTAATATTAAAGGCCAAAGGATTAGGGTTAGCACCCATGGATTCAATGCCCAGTACCCTCCCCCCAAAAAGATTAAACTACTCTAAAGTAAAACCTTACGACATGGTTATATTTTCTCAAACACCTACTTGTTTAATTATTCATACAGTTAATTACTAGTAACTGACACTCTTAGCTAGTTCTGTATTTTATTATGAACATTTATAACACAAAAATCAAATAGTTCAAACTAATATAAATTTCAAAGTATGTGAGCTGGGGTTGTAGCTCAGTGATACAGAACTCACCTAGCATGTGTGAGGTGCTAGGTTTGAGCCTCAGCACCACATAAAAAGAAATAAATGAAAATGAAGGCATTGTGTCCAACTACAACTAAATTTTTTTTAAAAAAATTCAAAGTATATGCTTCTTTTACATATTTCATGTTGAAATAATAACATGTTAACTTATTATATTTTTATGTTGTCACTAGGTTTTAGGTTTTCCTTCTTAAAACATGATCACTACAGAGGAAAAATATGACATTTTGGAGATTTTATTTTAACTCCTGGTTTAACTTTCCTGAAAGAGTGACTTTATAAAAAAAAATGTTCTAATGGCAAACTGACTCACTGTGACTGAATCACTTATCCCAAAAAATCCTTGTCTCTATTTTATTTCTATGAATACATTTTAGCAGCAATATAATCAAATATTTGTCACTGGGACAAATAGTCAAAGAACATCCATTTCCTCCAAGACCTCTACAGGAAGTGGTGAGCCAAGAGAAGCAGAGGTGTCAGATCAGTCCAGGAGTGATATTAGATGCTGCTGTGTTGTAGGAAACTCTACCTTTTAGAAATCACAAGGAGCTATGGATGCCCAAACTCTTGCATGAGTCTAAATCTAGTTGAAATTCTAAGTAATTTTATTGTCACTAGCTCAGCTTGAAGCTAATGACAACTAAAGGATCTATGGGGCTGGGGATGTAGCTCAGTGTTAGAAAGATGTCCTAGCATGCAAGAAGCCCTAGGACCAACCCCCAGAACCACAAAAGGAAAAAAAAGAATTTGTGTAATCAAATAGAAAATGAATAATCATTCCTCTTAAGGAAACATGTTGGACCTAAAACACTTGAGACTCTCAGAATCAAAACACTCTCCTTATAGTGTATTGCATACCTAGACCATCATGAACAGTGGTGTCACATCATAAAGCATGTTCCCATTAAGCATACCATCAAAACAACAAAAAAGGCTTTATTGACTGTTGATAAGAAAAATGAACATAATCTAGCTTAGGAAATTATTATTAACACAACATTAGGATAACATTCAGATAAAATGTAATCATGGCATTTCCCACATGTAATAACTCTAAATACTAATAAATACATAATTTCAAAAGAAAGTCAAATTTCTAAAATCAAAAGCAAACTGATACATTTTTATATAATATTTTGAACAGAGGCAAAACAAAGAGCTCTCCCACAAGAAGTCCTGACAATATAAAGTATCATGCTCATTAGAAGGCCCATCCCTTTGTATGCAAGGAATAAGAGAACTTTCTGATGAATATAGAACTTTAATAGGACATATGGACATGCTTTCTAAATTTTAAAGAAGAAAAAAATATCTTTTTTTTTTTTAAAAAAGCTTATTTTTAGTAAATGTATCTGAATTGCAAAAAAGCAGCTACTGACTTGTCTCTTACATTTGGTAATGATTTGCATCTCAGGAGATTTCATCTATAGTGGTTTTAAATATGAAATATCAATAGTTAACATTAAAAATATCACCCCTCTTCTCTTTTAAAACTGATTTGAAATTTTCTTAGAATAATTTCATATGAATTTGGAAGAGGCACTGTGGTATATGTATGTATGTGGGAATACATGACCTTTTTTAAAAAAAAATCTTTATTTTAGTTGTAGTTGGACACAATACCTTTGTTTTATTTACTTATTTTTATGTGGTGCTGAGGATCGAACCCAGGTCCTTGCATGTGCTAGGTGAGTGCTCTACTACTGAGCCACAACCCCAGCCCCAATACATGATCTTTTTAAAGCATACCTCTCATGCTTGAGTCCTGTCAAATACATCTTCTGTGTGTGTGTGGTGCTGGGATGGACTCTATGGCCTCTCACATGCCAGGCAAGTGCTCTGCTACTGAGCTGCACATCCACTCTCCAAAGATACCTTAATAAGTGGAAATTAATTAAAATCATTTGATTATGAGCATTTCCAAACAATACAATTCTCTCAAACAAGCCAATTCTCTCAATCAAAAACAAAGTAAGCTAAAAGTAATTTTTAAAATATTCCTTATTAAAAAAAATAGAAGTCCACAGAATTAAAAATTCTATAAAGAGCTAGAATGTGGTGCAAAGGCAGAGCATTTGCCTGGCATGTGTCAGGCCCTGGGTTCAATCCTCAGCACCACATATAAATAAACAAAATAAATAAATAAAATAAAAAGATCCACTGACAACTAAAAAAAATATATTTTAAAAATTCTGTAGAAAACTGAAAGAATATTAATCAAAAATTGAATTGGAAAAACCTACTGCACAGAACTGAAGACCTGGAGGCCATGGGGAATTACAATACAAAATAACTCTAAAATAAGAAAATGAATCAATTAGAAACCAAAACCTTGGACTGGTACTTAGAGTTCCCCCACTGGGTGGGATGTTGGGATCATCAGGGCTCAAGGCTGACTATCATCTGCCCTTTAACAAATTCTGATTTTATTTCAAATGTTCATGATCTATAGAGAAAATAAAAAGAGAGAAAGGTGACTTTTCTAAAGTTATTTTATGGTATATAAAATTCTGATACAGTCAAGATAATTCATCCAATGCAGGATGTCAGTGTTTATACAACGGACGTTATTTGTGCACCATTACAAATATACTGCCAATTAGCACAGCAGCCAGGGAGCTGCTCATCCTAGAGTAGCAGGGACAGATTCTGGAGGAGGTGGAGGGAATGTCAGGAGGAGGAGGCGGCCTGGAAGATGTGTGGGGTCTGGAGAAGAGGCAGGGTCTTAAAGAGGAGGAGGATTGGGCTGGAGTTATGGCTCCCTGGTAGAATGCTTGCCTAGCATGTGAGGCACTGGGTTCAAACCTTAGCACCACATGAAAATAAATAAACAAAATAAAGGCATAGTGTCCATGTGCAATTAAAAAAATTAAAAAGAGGAGGAGGGTGAGGTCTGGAGGAGGGGCAGGACAGGAAGAAGGGAAAGATCTGGAGGAGAAACAGGGTCTGAAGGTGAGGGATAATGAGCCACAAGGGGGCAGGGCCTGGTGAGACCTGAGGGAGAGACAGGCCCTAGAACATGAGTAGGACATAGAGAAGCAGGGTAGGAAGGAGGGGGAAGGTGGTTCAGGAGGACAGGCAGGGCCAAAGAATATGGGTGGGGACTGGAGAAGAGGCAGGATCTGGAGGGGGAGGCCTTAGCAAGAGAGTCCTGGAGGGGTGGCTTCTTGCTAATTAAACTCTCCACCAAAAGAAAAATGTGTGGCAGTGGTAGCTCATTGGTAGAGTGCTTGACTAGCATGTGTGAGGCACTGGGTTTGATCCTCAGCACCACATAAAAATAAATAAAGTAAATGTATTGTGCCCTTCTACAACTAAAAATAAATTTTTTTGAACAAAACTAAGCAAATATTAAAGAAAAAAGGTGGTTCATTATTCAAAATACAGGGGATGTATTTTTAATAAATTCTGGCTTTGTTAGAAGTAATATATTTAAACCTAAGCGGCTCAGAAGGCTGAGGCAGAAGAATCTTGAGTTCAAAACCAGTGTCAACAAAAGCAAGGCACCAAGCAACTCAGTGAAACCCTGTCTCTATAATACAAAATAGGGCTACCCCACACCAGGCATCTCCCTCAGGCTGCTCTGAGGAGAACTGAACCCTGGGTGTCCCTAGAGACATGACCCACAAGGCTCCCCACACCAGGAGTCTTCCTCAGACAACTCTGAAGAGAAGAAAACCCCAGGCATCACTAGAGAGGTGACCCAAGAGAGTCCCCACACTGGCGTCTCCTCCAGACCGCTCTGAGGAGAAGGGAACCCCAGGCCTACTTAGAGTCATGACCTGTGAGGGTCCCCAACCCTGACATCTCCCTCAGGAAACCCTGGAAACCCCAGAAACATGCCACATGAGGGTCCCCAAGACAGGCGTCCCCCTCAGGCTGCTCTGAGGACAAACACTCCAGGCATTCCTAGAGCCATGACTCACGAAGTCTCTAAGCGAAGAGTCCGCTGAGGCTGCTCTGAGAAGGGACCTCCAGGAGTCCCTGGAGGCATGGCCCACGAGGATCCCCAACCTGGGTGTCTCTCTCAATCTGCTGTGAGAAGGGAGCTCTGCCCCTCTCTGTGGAGTGACCCAACACTCCAGTGAACTGGGGTTCTCCCGAGCCGGTCCTGAGTGGGAAACCAGCTCTCCTCACTCTCAGGGAGGCAGCATTAAAGATGGCGGTGAGGCCCTGCCCCTTCTTGACCACGCCCCTTTGGCCACGTGCACGTGCAGCCAGCTGCTCACGGCTCAGAGGCGGGGCCTCTCCCAGCTACCTGGTGAATGTCAGTGCCTTCTTCCACCCTCAGCAGTTATTGAATAAAATCTGTTCCCACTTCTGTAACTAGGTCTGGCTGTGGCACCATGAGTAGTGGAATCTCAGGAGAGGAGAAATGGAGTCCAGGAGACCCCCTCCCTGCACTCCACCAGGCCAAGGGCTGCAGCAGTCTGAGCCAGGTGGGCAGAGGCACAGAGGGAGGCTTCCACAGGGAGCCTAGACCCTCACTGAGGCGCCCAAGGGCAGAGACCACTTCAAAGGCTTCTGGGACATGTAGTCTTTGAGACAGAGTGACTTAGCCAGGGTCTGCCCTATTTTAGAATCAGGAATTTTAAGAAAATCTGTTAATTCCCAGCCCAGGGTGACCACTGTAGGAGGGTAGAAGAACCTGAGCTCAGACCAAATTCCCAGTAGCCCCTGAGAGCATTCTAGGTCATTCAGTCTGTCCTGTGCTCTGCCCACACCATCTTTGCCCTTCAGGACCATGGAAGCTGTGTGCCATGTGCAGGCCCAGGCAACCTGGAGGACCCTGGCAGTGAACACTGCTGTTCTACCCATGCAGCCCTCACCCCAGAAGCCAGAGGCTACAAGTAGCACATTTACCCTCATAACCCCAGGATTCTGGGTAGTGCAGTCTTGTATTCTACAATGCAGCCCAGCTGCAGAGGCCTCTGTGAGCTGCAGGCTACTCAGGAACCCCTAATGATTCTGAACAGTGTAGTCTGGCATTCTGACCATTCAGCCCTCACTCCAGAAGCCTATGGGGGCTTCAAGTAGCACTTTAACCCTCATACACCTACCCAGGATTCTGGGCAGTGTAATCTAGTCCTCTACAATGCCGCCCCCCCTCCAGAGGTCTCTAGAAATTGCAGGCTACACAGTCACTCAGGCATCCCTAGGGATTCTGGACAGAGTAGTCTGGTGTTCTGCCCATGCAGCCATCACTACAGTGGATTCTGGGAGCTGCAAGCCCCCAAGGATCATGGGTATTATAGCCTGGTGCTATGTTCAACTGTAAAGTGACTACTTAGAGCTCAGAGCCCCCAGGAATTCTGAGTATTGTAGTCAGTTCTACTCAGTCAGCCCTGACCACAGAGGTCTCTGAGAGCTGTGGGCCATTGATTATTCTGGGTTGTGCAGTCCATCCTACCTAAGTGGACTTCACCATCAAAACTCTGGGATCTGTGTAGCACAAGCCTCTCTAGACACCCCTGGGAGTTTGTGTAGTGCAATACAAAGCTTGCCCTGGCAGTGCTCAATAGGTAGGTGTCTGGGAGCTGCAGGCCTCCAGGGATTCTGGGTAGCATAGTCTTGCCCTCTGCCTCCATAGCCCTCACTGTGGAAGCCTCTGAGAGTTCCAGGCCACATGGACACGGGGCACCTCCAAGAATTCTAGGTAGTGTAGTTTACCTCCCTACCCTGCAGCCCTCACTATAGCAGATCCTGGGAACTGCAATTCCCCCTGAGGATTCTGGATAAGGAAGTCTAGTGTTTTGCCTGCATTTCCCTACTGCAAGTGCCATGAGAACTGAAGGCCACATGCTTGCCTTGGTACTGATAGACCTCACTGTGGAAGCCTCCTGGAATTGCAGGCAGCACATTCACAAGTGTATCCCCAGGAATTGTAGGTAGGGTAGTCTGAACTGCATAGTGCACAGCTCTCACTTGGGAGGCCTCTGGGACTTACAGGCTGCATACTCACCTGGGCAACACACCACACCAAGGATTATGGATACTGTAGTTAAGCTCTCAGTCCAACAGTCCTCACAACAGAGGATCCTGAGAGCTGTTGGCACCAAGATTTGTGGGTAATATCATCCTGTGTTTTTCCTACTCACTGCAGAAAATTCTGAAACTAAAATTCCCCCTTAGGATTGTGGGCAATGCAGTTCAATGGTTTGCCCACTCATCACAGAGGATTCTTGGAGTTGCAGTCCCTGAGGGTTCTGGATAATGCAGTCTAGTGTTTGGCCTGCACATTCCTGCTGAGGATCACAGGAGCTGAAGACCCCATGCTTTCCCTGGGACCCTGGAGATTCTAGGAAGTGAGCTCTATCAACAAAACCATCACCACCAAATCCTCTGGGACTTACAGGGTTACATGATATGTATGCATCCCCAGAGATTCTGAGCATTGAAGTCTGGTATTCTGCCCTTACAATTCTCACCCCCAGAGGCTCCTGGGCAGAGCAGGCACCCAAAAGTAATTGGCAGCATAGTTTGATTTTTTTGTCAATACAGACCTCTCTGCAGAGGTCTCTGCAAGTTGCAGGTCCACAAGAATTATGGGTAGCACAGTCTGTCATTTGACCCATGCTGCCTTCACTGCAGAAGGCTCTGGTAACTGCAATGAGGATTGTGCAGTTATCCAGGATTCTGGGTAGTGCAATCCATCATAATTTTTGCATCTCTCACCCTAGAGGCTCCTGAGAGCTTCTTACTGCATTTTCATGAACCCTTACCCTCAGGCCCCAATGAGACTCCAGGCACTGGGCCCTCCCCTGCACCATCTTGAGGGGGCATTTGTGTCCTCAGACACTCAAGCCACACAAAATACATTGACATACCATGATAATGAGCAGCAAAAGCCTCAGTAAGAAATACTGTTGTAAAATAAGTTCTGCTAAAATATTACCTGAGAAAGTAAAGAACATGGCAGAACCTCCTTCTCAGCACACCAGGCAGTACACAAGAAGCTTCTTCCTCATGTTTTCCTTGCATGGATCTCAGTCATCCTGATTCCACAGTGGAGTCTCCATAGGTAGGTGTCAGGGAGAAGGAAGCTCTAGTCCTCACCATAGACATATCCACCAGGCATCCCCAGGCCATGGTATCTTTCTAGGTGTGTTCCCAGGATAAAAAAAAAAAATTCTGGTCTACACCTTATATAAAGCCCCTAGGAGTCCCTAGATGTGGCATCTCTTATATGGGTCCCCAGGAGAAGGAAGTTTGATTAGGGCACAGAACACAGCCCCCAAAATCAGTTGATCAGAGAAGGTTGTTCTGAGTGTCCCCACTGGCCACTGTGGGCAGTGCAGGATGCTGGGTGCTGGGTGTTCACTGTTCAGAGCTACACCCCCTTGTGCTAGGCACAATGAAGCTCTTAAATTCATAGTTCTGACTACTCCAGGTCATGATTTTGGATTGAAAAGAAATAGAGCCTACCTCCTATGTCTTGATCAGAATGGATGGAGATAGCAAGCAGCAAAGTACTCGGCCCATAGACAAAATTTCATTGATTTCCTATATTTCAGCCATCATGTAGGGGAAACAGTGAAATTTATAAACTGGAATAAGAAACATTTTAAAGCATTGATATTTAAAATAGAGACCCCAAATTTGAAGTACTTACATGTCAGTCTTAAAGTACAAACATACTTTCAGAAAATCTTGAAATGTTTATAAAGATATCAAATGAAATATAAACAAATGCAGAGATAGTCTTTGCTCAGGTCTCAATAATATAATTAAGATGAAATTATCTCAAACCTTATCTGAAGATTCAGTGCATTCCAGAAATTCCCAAGAAGCTGTTTATAAACCTAGACTAGACAGCACTGACTGCAAAAGAACACACTTCAAGAAGCCACACATATGGATGCCAGAACCTAACAAAATACTCCCTAGACTTGAATTTAAAATGGGAAACTGTAAAACTCCAGAAGATGTGCATGACCACATGTTTCATGATAAGGTTTTATATGTAGCCCCCACAAAAGAATCCATCAAAGCTGGGGATGTGGCTCAGTGGTTAAGCTCCTCTGGGTTCAATACCAGCTACCAAGCAAACAAACAATAACAACAAGAAATCCATGAAAGAAAACCTGATGTGGACTGTAGTAGATTTCTCTGTAAAAAAATCATATAAAGAAAATGAAAAGACAAGTGAAACACTGGGGGAATCTTTGGAAGATATATGTCTAAAACAAACTGTGTAAAAAAATGTAGTGAGATATTCAACAATAAGACAACATAATTGGTAAAGACATGAACAGACAACTCACAAGAAATATACGACATGGCAAAGAAGCATAGAAATGATTCTTAGTATCACCTGTCATGAGGAAAGCACAAACTAAGACCCCAAGGTGCACTGCACACCTACCGAGCTGCTAAGGTCTTTACTAAGTGTAGTATCAACCATGAGGATGATGAGCAGCCACAGGCACTCTTGTGCATTGCTGTAAGAGCACACAACAGTTCAACACTATCAAAAAAACTAGGCATTTTCCCTAAAGTTAGACATGGTGTCACCACACAATCCTAAAAATATAGAAAACTTCCTCAAAAATGTATATCTAGGGCTGGGGATGTGGCTCAAGCGGTAGCGCACTCACCTGGCATGCGTGCAGCCTGGGTTCAATCCTCAGCACCACATACAAACAAAGATGTTGTGCCCACCAATAACTAAAAAATAAATATTAAAAAATTCTCTCTCTCTCTCTTTAAAAAAATGTATATATAGATAACAGCATGCAATTACATATAGTAGTTCTATTCACAATGCCCCAATAGCTTAAGCAATCAGGATGTGCTTCAATGGGTAAACAAACAGCATAACTGCTATGAATCTATGCCATGGAGGCCCTGGTGTCTCTGAGCTCCCCCAGGTCTCTACTCTGGTCTGGAAACTGGACTGCCCTTACCTTTGCATACCTCACAGAGGGAAAAGTGAATTCTGAATAGAAAAACCTGTATGTGCAGCTGATAAACTCAGGCTCAGTGTGCAGTTGCTGCCTATGGAAAGAGATTTCAAAGTTATGGATGTGGGTGGTAAACTCAGAAAAATGCAAGCACAACAACCCAGGCCTGCATCTTTGTCCATCCATAGGAGCTTCCAAGGATACAACAGACAAACATGGAGGCAACTCCAGGATCCCCAAAGAACCACATCTAGGGGAGAACCTGGAGGTGACTGCCATTAGGGTCCCTATGACCCACTTCTGATTAGCTTAGAGGACATTATGATACAGCTTCATACCCCCATGCAAACTTTTAATTTCATCTCTTTTCCACAGGTAGCAAATGCATCCCGAGCTTGGATTCTGTTGATTGATTAGCTTGTTTAGTGTTGTAGAGAGAGCTGTGCCACTACCTAGTCCTGATGCACAACCTCTGAAATTCACTGTTCTGGTTATTCAACATACATTTGCATATTTTAGCTAAAATAGAGCCCATCATCCCATGTTTTGATATAAAAGGATGGTGCTATGATTTGAATATTTTCCACCCATATTTTATGTCCCCAAAGCCCTGGATCCCAGAAAGTCCAGGGCTGAACAAACCACCCCTCATATTCTCTTTCAGCTCCCCTCTTGCCATCCACACCTTGGAACAGCCAAAATATCTCTTTTAATCTCAGCAGGGAGAGTCCCTCAGGAATGTACAGAAGATGATACTCCACTTGGTCATGGTGTCTCACCTATGCCCACTGGGCCCAGCTGGCCCTTTGACAGAGTGAGCATACAACAAGCTTGGAGTAATCCAAGACAAAGTCAGATAGGTGGAAGGGAAGGGAAGGGGGGCTGGCAGTCAGTATACTGAGAGTAGACAACTTTCTCCATAGGGGCTGAGCACAGAAAATAAGGAGGGGCTTCCTGCCTCCATCCAGATGACCTCTGGACACTGCACAGGTACCCCTTCCCAGGAGGTCCTGTCCTAGTCAAGGGTCAGCTGCAGGTTGGTGCCTGACTCTAATCCCAGCAGCTTAGGAGGCTGAGGCAAGAAGATTGCAAGTTCAAAGTCAGCCTCAGCAATTTAGCAAGGCCCTAAGCAACTCTGTGACATCATGTCTCTAAATAAAATATTTAAAAAGGCTGAGGATGTGACTCAGTGGTTAAGTACCTCTAGGTTCAATTCCTGGTACAAAAAAAAAGATAAATTAAAACTTTGAGCCTGAAATTGGCGTGGTTTTGCCAATTCCTGAAATGCACTCAAGGCTTATTTCCTATTGTCTCTGGGCAAAGTATTTAGCATCTCTTTAGTGGTCAGAATGTTTTAACAATTACAACTTCCTAAGCTCCAGTTTGACTCACACATTTAGTTTAACTCTGACCAAATTAAAAGGTGTTCTTTCTGCTCTGCTTTATGATCTTTGATTATTACACCAAATTTGGCTAAAAGCTGCCAGCAATATTCATGTCACTGCCTGAATTCTGTGTTGCCTTGAAATTTCTTCTGCCAGTTTAATTACTCTATCACCTTTAAATTTAGCCTCACAGAACATCTCAGAACATAGGCAAACTGTAGACAACTTTTTAGAATATAACAAGAATGGCCTCTCATCCAATTTCCAACAGAGGCCTTTTCCTCTGAAACCTCATGAGCTCAGTCTTTACTATCTACAGCTATTTTATTAGTTTACTGTGTTATAGTAAGGATAAAACATTAAGAGTCAGGTGGCAGCTATTTTATTAATTTTTGGTTTTTGTTTTTTGGAAAGGGTGTAAGAAAGTCCATCATACAGCTATTATATTAGTGTTGGATGCTATACTACAGAAATTATTTTAATGTTAGAAGCTACAGTGCAGCTAATATATCTGTTGTAGATGCTGCAGTGTGTATATTGATTTTAGATGCTATAGTATGAATATTATATTATTATTATTGATATAATATTAATATTAAACCCTACAGGGCAGCTATCATAATAGTTTTAGATGCTACTTTATGGGTATCATATTAATATTAAAGGCCACAGAGCAACCACCTTGTCAGTTTTAGAAGCTATAGTTTGTGTATGTGTGTGTGTGTGTGTGTGTGTATAGTATTCATTTTAGATGCTGTAAAATACACAGCATTTTAATATCAAAAGCCACATGGTACCTATACATTAATTTTGAATGCCATAGTATGCATACCATATTAATATTAAGGCTGCAAGGTAAGATATTATTTTAGTTTTTAATGCTATAGTATGGTTATCTTATTAACAATAAAGCCACAGGGAAGCTATTATGTCACTTTTGGATGCTACAAATAGATGTCATATTGGTGTTTAAGGCCACAGAGCAGCTACTCTATTAATTTTAGATTCTATACTATGGATCTCTTATAAGTATTAGGGACAAAAAATTCAGCTATTTTATTAGTTTTACATGCTATATGTGGATATCATATTAATACCTTAGGCACATTGCCAGCTATTATATTAGTATTAGATGATATAATATGAATATTGTATTAATATTAAAAGCCACAGGAGAATGATTATATAAGGCCATAGGGAAGCTATTACATTAGTTAGAGATGCTACATTGAGGCTATAATATTAAATTCCAGGGCAAGTAATATCAATTTTTGATGCTATTATATGGATAATATGTAAGTATGAAAGGTCATGGGAAACTATTAGTTTTATACACATTGTATAGCTATTAATGTTAAAGGCAACAGGCAGCTATTATATCAGTTTTACATGCTATAATATGGACATTATAAATGTATTAAAGGCCACAGTATGGGCTGGGGTTGTAGCTTGGTGGTAGAGCACTTGGCTAGCATGTGTGAGGCACTAGGTTCAAATCTCAGCATTGCATATAAATAAATGAAATTTTAAAAGGTCCATCAAAACTAAAAAAAAAAAAAAGACGTAAAAAAATGCCATAGTACAGTCATTTTGTCAGTGTTAAATATATTAATATGGATAAGTTATCAAGATTAAAGGGAATAGGAAAGATATAATATCAGCTTTAAAATACTATCATCATTAAACACCACATAGGACAGCTCTTATATCAGTTTTAAAAGCTCTTATAGATATCATATTAATATTATAGGCCACAAAGCAAATATTATGTCACTTTTAAATGTTATAGAATTATATTAGTATTAAAGGCCACAGGGCAGCTGTGCTATCAGTTTCAGTTGCTATAGTAAGGATATTATATTTATATTAAAAGTCACAGGGAGGTAATTTATCAATTTTTGATGCTACATTAAAAGTATTAAAAGACACAGGATAGGGCTGGGGTTGTAGCTCAGTGGTAGAGTGCTTGCCTAGCACATGTGAGGCACTGGGTTCAATACTCAACACCACATAAAAATAAACAGATAAAATAAAGGTATTGTGTCCATCTACAAAAGTAAATAAAAACAACTATAACAATTTTTTTTAAAGTCACAGGACAGCTATTATATTGGGTTTATAGGTCACTATATGAATATTATACTAATATTAAAGACCAAGGGCAGCTACTATGTTAGTTATAAATATCATAGTATGATAGTATATTAATATTTAAGGCCACATGAAAGATAATATATTGCTTTTAGATGCTATATATGGATATTGTATTATTATTAAAAGCCGCAAGAGGGGCTGTTATTGTGACTCGGTAGTAGAACACCTGCCTATGTGAGGCACTGGGTTTGAACCTCAGCATCACATAAAAAAAAAAAAACAAATAAAATGAAGGCATTGGGTCCATCTATAACTAAAAATATTTTTTTAAAGCCACAAGATATATTACATCAGTTTTTTAGATGTTATTTAATGAATATCATATTAGTACTAAGAGCACTGGGCACATATATTAGTTTTAGATGTTATAACATAGATATACTATTAATACTCAGAGCCACAGGGTAGTTATTATATTAATTTTAGATGCTATAATATGAATATTGTATTAATATTAAAGGCTACAGGGCAGTTATTATATTACTTTTAGGTTTACAGGATAGATATAATCTTAACATTAAATTCCACATTTCGGCTAATATATCAGTTTTAGATGCCATAATATGGATATCATATTAGTTATAAAGTTCACAGAGGAGCTATTATATCAGTTATAATTCCGTAGTATGGATGACATATTAGTATTAAAAGGGCACAAGGGGGGCTGGGGATGTGGCTCAAGCGGTAGCGCGCTCGCCTGGCATGCGTGCGGCCCGGGTTCGATCCTCAGCACCACATACCAACAAAGATGTTGTGTCCACCGAGAACTAAAAAATAAATATTAAAAATTCTCTTTCTCTCTCTCTCTCTCTCTCTCTCTCTCTCTTTAAAAAAATAAAATAAATAAATAAATAAATAAAACGGCACAAGGCAGCTCTTATTTCAGTTTTAACACTAATATTAGGTGCACACTATGGCATACAAAACTGATATGATCACTGCCTTTTGGCCTTTAATATTAATATCCATGCAATGGCCTATAAAACTAATATAAAAGCTGCCCTGTGACCACATTATGATATTACATTAATATTAAAGGCAACATGACAGCTACTATATTAGTTTTAGTTGCTGTATTATGGATATTATAGTAGTATTATTACAGTGGTCCACTTTATACTTTGAATATAGCCCTTTCTGCTCTGCCACTATAAGGTCCTTGCTTAGCATCTGGATGGCCATCTTAAATGACAGCTGCCATTTTAAGGAAAAAGTTTCACTTTCCCACCCAAGGCCCTTTCTGAGAAAGGCTCATGACTCCCTCATACCAACCCAAACCTTAACCTTTAGTATTAGAATCCTCCGGGCTCTGAATCCTGTACCTGCCCTATAAAAATCCCAGAATTCAAGCCTGTTTTGCCTCTCTTTCCTACAGAGAGATGGCCATTATTTGTCAGCTCTGACAAACTCTGGGGTGTTATCTCTGCCTGGTCTCCGTCTTTCATTTCTCGATTACCCATCTCTTGTTCCTTGCTTTCCCTTCATCCGCTGTAACTATCTTTTAATATAGTAGAATATTTTTATTGATTTTTTTAAAAATAAATGACTAATATAGTAGAATATTGAAATTGAAAGCAGTTGTCTTTTTAAAAAATTTTTTGGTTTGGGTTGTAGATGGATACAATACCTGTTATCTTATTTAATTTATGTGTTAGGAAAGTATTCTACCACTGAGCCAAAACTACCACCTCCCCCACCAACTTATTTTTTTAAAGGACATATTTCTTGGGGCTGAGGTTGTGGCTCAATGGTAGAGCACTTGATATATATATATATTTCTTTATTTCTCTCTATGCTCCTCCCTAATCTCTCCCCTCCCTAATCTCAGGGGAAACAGGATTACCTTTCCCATTTAGGAAGATTTCTCTGTCCTTAAGTACACATCCACCTTAGGAATTAAGTCATACAGAATTTGGGGATGGTACAAGAAGATCTCAGAAATTACTATCTCTGAAATTAACAAGTAGATTACAATTCCAGACAGAGAACACATGCAATGTAGCTTTTGAATAATCTCTTTAAAAGGCCTCTGTTCCTGATGGGCAGAATCATAGACTTTGGGACAGGAGTCCCCTGTGTTTCTCCTTTGCTATCAAAGCAATAAACCTTCTTTTTCCTTTTTCTCAAAACTGTGCACTCATTATAGGATTGACATTGAGGATAAGAACTGAGTTGTGGAAACAGTATTAAAGACCAGAGTGCAAGCTTATATTAGTTTTGGATACTATAGTATTGATATCATAATGCTATTAAAGGTTATATGGTAGCTATTAAATTAATTCTAGATGCTATTTATGGATATTACATTAGCATAAAAAGTCAAAGGGCCACTATTATATTATTTCTAGGCAGTATTGTTTTAGTAAGCTTTTTTTCCACTGTGTCTAAAATTTGTGACAAGAACAATTTTAGAGAATAAAAATTTTGATTTGGCACTCACAGTTTCCAAAGTCTCCATTCACAGAAAGTGGATTCATGTCTCTGGGCCTGAAGTGAGACAGAACACCATCACCTCACCCAAGGGTGTGGAGGAGGAGAGTGGGTCAGAACATGCCAAACAGGAAGGAGAGACCAGGGAAAAAATATATTCCCAAAGGAATGCCTCCAGTGCTCCTCCAACCACACTTTACCTACCTACAATTATTAAGTTTTCCTTATGGGTGAATTAACATGTTGATCAGTTTAAGGCTGTCACTATCCAATCATTTCACCTGCAAACTTTCTTGCATTTTCTCTCACATGAGTTTTCATATCTAAACCATATTATTCTGACCCTGGCCCAGAAAAGCTCAGGTCCACCACTCACAAGGCAAAATATTTTGAGTCCATTTCCAAGAAACAAAATATTCTCATATTCTCATTCTCTCCCTCCCTCCTCCCTTCTCCCTTCTCTCTCTCTCTCTCTCCCCCTCCCTCCCTCCCTCCCTCCCTCCCTCTCTCTCCTTTTATTACCAGGGGTCAAACCCAGGGCTTTGTGGATGCAAGGCAGATGCTTTGCCACTGAGCTACATCCCAGCCCAAGAGTCCATATATTCTTAACAACATACTCAAAAGGCCAAGTCCAAAGTCTCTTCTGAGATTCAAGGCAAATTCTCTGCAATGAGCTCCCATAAAAATCAAAAGCAAATTACATAAAAATCAACAAATAACAGCACAGGGTCTTTTAAAGAAGGGGTGGTGTCAAGGAGAGATAGATGAGGATGGTGGAAACATAAGGTTAAGAGAATAATTATATAAAATAAGCCCACTGTACTGACTCCCCACATGCTTTCTTTGCCAAAAAAAGCAATCTGCATGCAACACTGCCTAGCCTGGGGGGACCAGATATGTCACATTCCTGCTTCTTCCTGCCCTTAGGCACATATGTGGGGGGTCTGGGGTATATAAAAGAGCAAGACACACCCATCCCCACAGACATTCAACTCTGAGCTCCCTTCTCTTTGGAGAAGTCTATCTTCATTTCTTTCTTAAATAAAACTTGGTTTCTATGCTTACCTAAGCATTTCATGGGTGTTTAATCTTCAACATCAGGGAAATAAGGACCTGTTCTTGATCTCCAAGACTGGTATCAGTGGGACCAAACAAACACTAACACTCAATTGGGCACACAAACCCTATAGTTCCACAACCAGCATCTGAGGCACATGGCATGGTGATGTTCTCTCCAAAAGGGCTTGTGCAGCTATGCCCTATGGCTTTGCTGGTTGCAACCCACAAGACTCTCTCAGCTTATACATCTGTTTGATTCCCACAGCTTTCCTTGCCAGACTCTCCATGGTACTGCAATCTCTTAATCTTGGGGGTCTCCACTACAGTTCCAGCTGCCTTCTCACTTCATACATCACACTCTCAGAGGCTACCCACAGCAACTAACCATTTTCCTGGCCTCACAGGTTTTCCTTTGAAATCTCAGTGAAAGCCTCCATAACTCCCTAACTCCAATGTCCCCCAATCAAAAAAAAAAGAAGATAATAGAAAAAGCACCATGTGGTTGATGCCAAGTTCTTTTACCATCTCAACCAGTAGGCAAGATTTCTATGACTATGGCTGTAGTATCCTCCGAGTGCCTGGCATGGTGAAACAACTTCCCAACCCTCTTGTTCAAGCAGGTGCACAAATGGTCTCAAAGAATTTTTACTTTTATAACCTTGAGCCAGAGATAGGTGAGATCTTTTCAATTCCTAAGATGCCCACAAGCCATCTTTTATATTGTCTCTGGGTAAGGTAATTTAGCATCTCTGCAGTGGTGGTAATGTCCTGAACAATAACAACTTCCTTCATCCCAGTTTTACATTTTTCTGGGCAAACTGGAAATTGTTAAAATCTTTCTGCTCTGCTTTCTGATCTGATCCACAGTAAATCTGACTAAAGGTCACCAGCAATATCCATCTCACTACCTGAATGCTGTGTTGCCTTGAAATTTCCTTTGCCAGATTAATTAGTTCATCACCTTTTAATTCAACCTCATAGAATGTCTCAGGACACAGGCAAAATGTAGACAACTTCCTAGCAAGAGTGTAATATGAATGCCCTCTAGTCGTATTTCAATACAGTCCTCTTCCTCTGAAACCTTACAACTCCATTCTTTGTTTTTTACAATCCTATTGGCATTTTAGACTTCTGAGAACCCACCAGAATCCCTCATTAAGCTCCACCTGCAACTTACTAAACCTTTCCCAGCTTTATCTCTAAATATTTCAAACTTTCTCCCCCAACAAACCATCTCTAAAGACTACTGAATCATATAGATTATTCATAGCAAAAACCCACTCACTGATTTAGTCAGCTTTTTCACCACTGTGACCAAAAGATCTGACAAGAAAAAATTTAAAAAGGAAAAGCTTATTTGCTGCTCGTGGTTTCAGAGGTCTCACTCCAAAGACACACAATTCAATTTCTCATGTAAAAAAAAATTTTAGTAATCAATGGACTTTTATTTATTTATATGCAGTGCTGAGAATTGAGCCCAGTGCCTCACACATGCTAGGCAAGCACTCTACCTCTGAGCTCTTGGTCCAAATTGAAGCAGAACATCATTGCCAAAACTGTAGAGAAGAAAAGCTGGCAAACAAGAAGGAGAGGGAGGGGGGGCACGAGTGCTCTTCTCCCCAGGGACAAAATATTAACCTCAAGGGAATGCCACCATTTACCCACCTTGTCCAGTTACCACCCAGTTAATCCCTATCAGTGGATAATTAGGTTAATGCTTTCATTAAGTTGGTGCACTGATGTAGGTTAATGCTCTCAGGATCCAGTCATTACACATTTAAATTTTATCTCATTGACTCACATGAGTTTTTTAAAGGATAACTCATATCTAAACCATAATAGCTATGGATACCATAAAAACATGAAAGGACACAGGGCAGCTATTATATTAGCCTTAGGTGCTACACTATGGATATCATATTAGTATTAAAGATCACAGGGAGATACTATTTTGCTTTAGATGTTATAGTATGTATATTATATTTGGATTAGAGACCACAGGGTAGCTATTAGTTTTTGATGTCATGTTATGAATATTATTTTAGTATTAGAGGCCATGATGTGGACATTATATTAATATGGAAGCTGTTATATTAGTGTTCAAGGCTACTTTGTGGACACTATATTTGTTTTAGAGGCCACATATGGTCACAATAGCATCAAAGGCTACTATGGATAATACATTAGCATTATAGGCTGCACACAGACAACATGTTAGCATTATCACTCCACCGTAACAGTATTATGACACTGCCATATCCATGAAAGTGGCACATACCCTCTGGTGGTCATTAGGACCCAGCACAGAATGCTTCAATTCAGTGGTGTATGGGCACCCCAAGACATTCCTGAGAAATGGATGAAATTCAGTACTGTATCTAGATTACTCAAGGCCATGATTTTGGAAATTCAAACTAAAATGAAACCCAGTATTCTTGTTTTTTAAGAAATGGTGATTGAGGGCTGGGGATGTGGCTCAAGCTGTAGTGCGCTCGCCTGGCATGCATACGGCCCGGGTTCGATCCTCAGCACCACATACCAACAAAGATGTTGTGTCCGCTGAGAACTAAAAAAAAATAAATATTAAAAATTCTCTCTCTCTCTCTCTCCTAACTCTCTCCTCTCTCACTCTCTCTTTAAAAAAAAAGAAAAAAGAAAGAAATGGTGATTGAACAAATTATTCAAACCTTATTAAGTGAAATGAATGTAGACACAAACAGAAACTCCTACAAAAATTAACTCATAATAGTCCACAACTAAAATGTGATAAAACTAAAAAAAAAAAATCTGGAAAGAAATAAGAAAATCTATGTAATCTTAGATTTAGTAATGGTAGTGTATATTTGTTTTGGGGGGTTTTGAATGTAGGACCTCACACATGCTGTACAAACTTTCTAATACTGAGCTACTTTGCCAGTCCTTGCTGATGAGTTTTAACTCACAATACCAAATACCAATTGACTGAAAAAAAATACCAATAACATGGACTTTATAAAGTTCAATTTTTTACGAAGTGCACTGTTGCATGCCAACAACCCCAATTACTGAAAAGGTTGAGGCAAGAAGATTGCAAACTTGAGCCCAGCCTAGGAAATTTTTAAAGGATGGGATTAGCTCAGTGGTAGAGCACTTGTCTAGTTTATGTGAGCCCTGTGGTACAATCCCCAGCACCACACACACACAACTCACATATGCACACATGCATACACACACACACACACACACACACACACACACACACACACTTTTTTCCTACTCTGTAAAAGATGGCACATAGTTATACAAAGTGATGCTCAGCATCCCATATCATCAGGGAATCATAAATTAAAACAATAGTGAGGTAGTATGGCACAGCTATTAGAACTGCTGATCTCTAAGAAACAGCAGTGCACCAACAGCTGCAGGATGTGAGATACCAGCAGTCTCAGGCATTACTAGGAGAACATGTGGCATGGCCATTTTGGAAGATGATGTGCCAGTTCTTCCCAAAGCAAAAAAGTCCAATCTATAACCCAACAGTGTCCCTATAAATCACCTTCTTTTAGAGAAATTCTTTGAAAAAGTATGTCAAAACAAAACTAGCATATAATTATGAATAGCAGCTCTATGATGCTGATCAGATCACAAATAAGAATGTCCTCCCAGGGCTGGGGATGTGGCTCAAGTGGTAGTGTGCTCGCCTGGCATACATGCGGCCTGGGTTCAATCCTCAGCACCACATACAAAGATGTTGTGTCCGCTGAAAACTAAAAAATAAATATTAAAATTCAAAAAAAAAATGTCCTCTGATACCTGAATGCATAACCAACACAGAATATAAAGGAATGAACTACCACCCTACACAGAGAAATAGATAAATTCTACCTGGTACACTAAGTGAAATAAGCCAGGCTGAAGAGGCTACATGCTGTATGGTTTACCTTTTATGACATTCTAGAAAAGACAAAATTACAGAGGAAGAGTTGTGCAGGATGAGGCCCAGGTGCCTCCCAGCACAGGAGTCTCCATCTACATGGAGTTGTGGTGCACCACCCTTCCTGTGATTTTTCTCATGACCATCCTCCATCCTGAAGCTTCCCTAGAGCCCACCAAAAGTCCTTATTAAAGCACAAGCCCCTCCTAGGCCCCCAGGAGATTCTGCAGGATTTAGGAGCTCTGTGCAAATAACCAAGGTAAAAGAATCAATATTAGGACAAAAAAATGCTCCTAACACCTCTGTCACTCAGCAAATATAAAGATTTTAGGAGTGCTGCACCAGGAACTGGGTGCAGAGGCTGAATGTGTATTTCTTATTATGTCACAGCCCATAATCTGGAGCAATAATGAATTCATTGCTCATAATGGAACAATGAATTAATTATATGGCAGAAACTGGGAGCTAGATTTCCCACTGATGGGGTGAGAAGTTATGATAAACAAGGGATGAAGGCAGAGGGATCTATGTCATAATGGGTCAGAATCCATTGACTGCAGATCAGTATAAACTCACATTTTGCTTAATACATTCACAGATGGTTCCACATGAACATAGTTATAACTAGGGGGTATGAAAAGATTAGAATACACATAAACTTCTTTGCATTGTCAGTTGTGTGGATCAAGATGCAAGATGAAATATTTTTTTATGCACTGTTTAAAGACCTTTATTTTATTTGTTTATTTTTATGTGGTGCTGAGGATTGAACCCAGTGCCTCACACATGCCAGATGAGTACACTGCCACTGAGCCACAACCCCAGCCCCTGCCAGATGAAAGATTTTAATATCACTCTCCAATCAAAGGAGCCATGACTCTTTGAAGAAATGGCTGATACTAAGAGTAACACAGTAAATATATAAGTCAGGGTAATTTAAATATCAGAAAGAAAAAACTTTGGGACAAAACCAGAAAATATGTTAAAGGACAACAGGAGATAATGGAAAGATCTCCAATGGAAAGAATTCCCAATGGTTAAAGTAGGGATGAATTGAGCCACAAAGTAGTATTTAAAAAGGGGGGGGAGAACAAAAAACAGCTTAATCAAACTATCCAGATGACTGATATATATAAATGACTGAATACACAAACAAATGAGGCTGAGTAGAAACCTCTTGTGCAGAAGAATTCCATATAATTGAGAGAGACACAGTCCTCAAGGAGGTAGAGCTAACTCTCTGATCCCTAAGCGTGGGCTCTGCATTACAACTTCCTCCAGAAGAACAGACAATGTGGACATGCAAAAAAAGAGTAACTTCATAGTAAGAAACCTGAAAGTCCCTTCCTCAAGCAGGTGAGCACAATCAATACTACCATTTCAGGGGCTGGGAATGTGGCTCAAGTGGTAGCGCGCTCACCTGGCATGCGTGCGGCCCGGGTTCGATTCTCAGCACCACATACAAACAGAGATGTTGTACCCGCCGAAAACTAAAAAATAAAGATTAAAAAATTCTCTCTCTCTCTCTCTCTCTCTCTCTCTGTCTCTGTCTCTCACTCTCTCTAAAAAAAAAAAAATACTACCATTTCACCTTGAGGGCAGGAGATGATAGAGCTGCTTTTCATCTCAGTGACCAGCTTCCCCCAGTCCAATAGCCCCAGGCTAAATATGAGAAACACAAGGAAATCTGAAAGGCACTGCCTCAGCCAGGTGAGCACAGTCAATACTAATATGACAATAAGGACAAGAGATGACAGAGCAGCTCTTCACCTTTGTTACCTGCCTCCCCCAGACCCACAGCCCCAGTTTAAATATGAAAAAAGGAAAATTCCAAAAAAAAAATTATAAAAATACCTGACAAGTCATCCTCAATGCTCTCAAGGTCATAGAAACTGTCACCCCAAGAGACGTCTATGGAGACATGATGACTGGATGTCATGTTGGCTCCTAGATGGGATCCTAGAACAGGAAGACACAGAACTGAGAATCCAAAGGATATGTGACTTCAGTTAATGTTAACATACCATTATTTTTTCTTCATGACAAATGGTCTAAGATGTTAACACTTTAGAGACAGCTCACCTAAGTCATAACAAGGGAAGAAACCAGATTGAGGCTACCTGGGAAATCTCTACACTTTCTTTTCAATCTCTGTATAAAGATAAAACTAATCCTGGCATGGTGGCACATGCCTGTAATCTCAGCATCCTGGGAGGCTGAGGCAGGAGGATTTCGAGTTCAAAGCCAGCCTCAGCAACTTAGTGAGGCCTTAAGTAACTCTGTGAGAACCTGCCTCTAAATAAACACTTACTTGTTTAATTATTCATACAGTTAATTACTGGTAACTGACACTCTTAGCTAGTTCTGTATTTTATTATGAACATTCATAACACAAAAATCAAATAGTTCAAATTAATATAAAATTCAAAGTATGCACTTCTTTTACATATTTCATGTTGAAGTAATAACATAAGTAAACTCCTTATATTTTTATGCTGTCACTAGGTTCTAGGTTTGCCTTCTTAAAACTTGATCAATAGAGGAGAAAAAAAATGACATTTTAGAGATTCTATTTCAACTCCTGGTTTAAGTTTCCTGAAAGACTGACTTTATATAAAAAAAAGTCCTAATGCAAATTGACTCACTGTGTCTGAATCATTTATCCCAAAGAATCCTTGTCTCTATTTTATTTCTATGCATACCTTTTTAGCAGCAATATAATCAAATATTTGTGACTGGGACAAATAGTCAAAGAAATAGTCATCTCCTCCAAGAACTCTGCAGGAAGTGGTGAGCCAAGAGAAGCAGAGGTGTCAGCTTGGTCCAGAAATTATATTAGATGCTGCTGTGCTGTGAGAAAACACTCTACCTTTTAGAAATCACAAGGAGCTATGGATGCCCACACTCTTGTATGAGTCTAAATCTAGTTGAACTTCTAAGTAATTTTATTGTCACTAGCTCATCATGAAGCTAATGACAACTAAAGGATCTATGGGGCTGGGGATGTAGAAAGATTTCCTAGCATGCAGGAAGCCCTAGGACCAACCCCCAGAACCACAAAAAAAAAAAAATTGTGTCTTCTTTTTATAATCAAATACAATATGAATAATCACTCCTCTTAAGGAAACATGTTGGACCTAAAACACTTGAGACTCTCAGAATCAAAATACTCTCCTTACAGTGAATTGCATAGCTAGATCACCATAAACAGTGGTGTCACATCATAAACCATATTCACATTAAGCATACCATCAAAAAACAACAAAAAGGCTTTATTGACTGTTGATAAGAAAAATGAACATAATCTAGCTTAGGAAATTATTAAAACATTGGAAACATATGATACTGATATCAAAATACTCCAGGACAAGCCAGGCACTTTGACTCATGCATGTCATCTTGGCTATTTGGGAGGGTAAAGCAGAAGGATCACAAATTTGAGGCTGACATTAGCAATTCAGCTAGACCCTGTCTCAAAATGAAATTGTAACAAAGACTGGGGACATATGTAGTTCAGGGCTTGCATAGCACAAGCAAGGACCTGGGTTTAATCCCCAGTGCCAAAAAAAAAAAAAATTCTCCAGGTGAGACATCTGACAACTATGGCAGGTACAGAACAAGGCAGAAGCCATTATGTCAGCCTCCTCAAAATGATGAAAGTAAACCTGCACTTTGTTCAGCTCACAATACTAACATGTCTGATTTCTGCTTCTAATAATTCAAATGCAACCATTTAAATATGATCAAAAGTGCATGTACTTTTCTAATGAATCCAACAAATATGAGAGAGATACTAAACTGCATTCTGAAAGCCACCTTATAAGCACATAGGGGCACCAACATTAGGATAAAATGTAATCATGGCATTTCCTACAAGAATAACCCTATATACTAATAAATACATAATTTCAAAAGAAAGACAAATTTCTGAAATCAAAAGCAAATTGATACATTTTAAATGATACTTTGAACAGAGGCAAAACACTTAAAGAGTTCTCCCACAAGAATTCCTGACAACATAAAGTATCATGTTCATTAGAAGGCCCATCCCTTTGTATGCAAGGAATAAGAGAACTTTCTGATGAATATAGAACTTTAATAGGACATATGAAAATGCTTTCTAAATTTGAAAAGAAGAAAATATGTTTTTTAAAAGCTTATTTTGAGTAAATGTATCTGAATTACAAAAAAGCAGCTACTGACTTGTCTCTTATATTTTGTAATGATTTGCATCTCAGGAGATTTCATCTATAGTGGTTTTAAATATCATGAAATATCAATGGTTAACATTAAAAATATCATCATCCCTCTTCTCTTTTAAAACTGATTTGAAATTTTCTTAGAATAATTTCATATGAATTTGGAAGAGGCACTTTGGTATATGTGTATATGTGTAAATACATGATCTTTTTAAAAATTTTTTTTTTACTTTTAGTTGTAGTTCAACACAATACCTTTGTTTTATTTACTTATTTTTATGTGGTACCAAGGATCAAACCCATGGCCTCGCACGTGCTAGTCGAGTGCCCTACTGCTGAGTCACAACCCCAGCCCTGATACATGATCTTTTGAAACTATACCTCTCATGCTTGAGTCCTGTCAAAGACATCTTCTGAGTGTGTGGTGCTGGGATGGACTCCATGGCCTCTCACATGCCAGGCAAGTGCTCTGCCACTGAGCTGCACACCCAGTCTCAAACATGTCTTAATAAATGGAAATTAATTAAAATCATTTGATTATGAGCATTTCCAAACAAGACAATTCTCTCAAACAAAACAATTGTCTCAATCAAAAACAAAGTAAACTAAATTTTTAAAATATTCCTTATTGGTGTAATCAAATAGAAAATGAATAAAAAATAGAAGTTCACAGAATTAAAAATCCTATACAGGACTAGAGTTGCAGCACAAAGGCAGAGCATTTGCCTGGAATGTGTTAGGCCCTGGGTTCAATCCTCAGCACCACATATAAATAAACAAAATAAATAAATAAAATAAAAAGATCCACTGACAACTAAAACAATATTTTAAAAATTCTGTAGAAAATTGAAAGAATATTAATTAAAAATTGAATAGGAAAAACCTATTACACAGAACTGAAGGCCATGGGGAATTACATAGCAAAATAACTCTAAAATAAGAAAAAAATAATGAATCAATTAGCATACAAAAGCTTGGACTGATACTTAGAGTTCTCCCACTGGATGGGATCCTGGGATCATCAGGGCTCAAGGCTGGCTGTCATCTGCCCTTTAACAAATTCTGATTTTATTTCAAAAGTTCATGATCTATAGAGAATAAAAGAGAGAGAAAGGTGAGTTTTCTAAATTTATTTTATGGTATGTCAAATTTTGATAATAGTCAAGATAATTCATCCAATGCAGGATGTCAGTGTTTATACAACAGATGTTATTTGTGCACCATTATGAATATATTGCCAATTAGCACAGCAGCCAGGGAGCTGCTCATCCTAGACTAACAGGGGCAGAGTCAGGAGGAGGGGGATGGAAGGTCAGGAGGGGGGGCTGGAAGATAAGTGGGGTCTGGAGAAGAGGCAGGGTCTTAAAGAGGAGGGTTGGGCTGGGGTTATGGCTCAGTGGTAGAGCACTTGCCTAGCATGTGTGAGGCACTGGGTTCAAACCTAAGCACCACATACAAATAAATAAACAAAATAAAGGCATTGTGTCCATGTGCTACAAAAAAAAAAAAATTTAAAGAGGAGGGGTGAGGTCTGGAGGAGGGGCAGGACAGGAAGAAGGGAAAGATCTGGAGGAGAGACAGGGTCTGAAGGAGGGGGAGAATGAGTCACAAGGGGGCAGGGCTTCACTGAGGGGTGGGACCTGAGGAAGGGACAGGCCCTGGAACATGAGTAGGACCTAGAGTAGAGGCAGGGTAGGAAGGAGGGGGAAGGGTGGATCAGGAGGACAAGCAGGGCCATAGAATATAGGTGGGGTCTAGAGGAGAGGCAGGGTCTGGAGGGGAAGGCCTTAGCAAGAGGGTCCTGGAGGGGTGGCTTCTTGCTAATTAAACTCTCCACCAAAAGAAAAATGTGTGGCTGTGGTAGCTCAGTGGTAGAGCGCTTGCCTAGATGTGTGAGGCACTGGTTTTGATCCTCACCACCACATAAAAAGAAATAAATAAAATAAATATATTGTGCCCTTCTACAACTAAAAAAAATTGAAAAAAAAAACTAAGCAGAGATTAAAGAAAAATGTGGTTCATGAGTTTGATTCCACAAAAAACATGAGAAGTATTTTTAGTAAATTCTGGCTTGGTTAGAAGTAATATATTTAAACTTAAACAGCTCAAAAGGCTGAGGCAGAAGGATCTCAACTTCAAAACCAGCCTCAGCAAAAGCAAGGCATGAAGCACCTCAGTAAAACCCTGTCTCTATAATACAAAATAGGGCTGGAGATATGGCTCAGTGGTCACATGCAACAACAACAACAACAACAACAACAACAACAACAAAAGATAAGTACTAAGTTCAATCCTCAGTACTCAAAAATTAATTTTTTTTAAAAAATAACATAGTGGGTTGTTAACATATGTACTTTTCAATATTTTTTTTCTACTATTTTAACACTGCAAGAAAAAGCAAACCATTTAAACACTAAGGAAAACAAGGAAGTGGACTGGGGTCCCCTTCCCTTAAGCTGTACATTCCTCCTTCCTCCCTGCCAGGTTCCCTAGAAACCACCCTGGGTCACTATGTTAAGATGATGAGGGTCACAGCCTAAGGAAGGGTCACTGCTGCACAGGGAGCCAGGATGAAATTGTGAAGGACAGAGTGGGGCTGACAGCCAAGGCTGCCCTCAGTTCTCAGGTCCAGGACAGGGTTTGCTCCTCATGCTTCCCACCATCTCCTCACTGGCTGCCAGAGCTGCCAGAAGCTTCTGAGCCATCTCTCTGAGGCTGCTCTGAGGAAAAGGGAATCACAGGTGTCCCTAGAGACATGACCATGAGGGTCCCCATGCTATACATCTCCTCAGGCTGCTCTGAGCAGAAAACGCCAGGCTTCTCTAAAAATATAACCCATGAGGGCCCCAAGCCAGGCATCTCCCCCAGGCTACTCAGAGGAGAAGGGAACCCCAGGCATCCAAAGAGACATAAACCAGAGTGTCCACACACCAGGCATCTCCCTCTGGCCACTCTGAGGAGAAGAAAACCCAGGGCCTACATAGAGTTGCGACCCACAAGGCTCCCCACATCTGGCATCTGCCTCAGGCCAATGTGAGGAGAAGGAATCCCCAGGCATGACTCACAAAAGTCCCTAAGCCAAGAGTCCTTGCTGAGGCTGCTCTGAGGAGAAGGGAGCTCCGTGAGCCCCTGGAGGCATGACCCACGAGAGTCCCCAACCTGGGTCTCTCTCAATCTGCTCTGAGAAGGGAGCTCTGTCCGTCCATGTGGAGTGACCCAACACTCCCAGGAATGGGGCTCTCCCAGGTTGGTCTTGAGGGGGAAGCAGTCTCCTCACTTTCAAAAAGGCGGCATTAAAGATGGCGGCGAGGCCCCACCCCTGATTGACTATGCCTCCTTTGGCCAAGCACAGCAACCCTGGCAACCGCCCCAGGCAGCTCTGAGGAGACGGGAACCCAGGGCTACTTAGAGACTTGACCCACGAGGCTCCCCAGGCCTGGCATATCCCTCAGGCTGCAGTAAGGATGAGGTTGTCCCGCAGTGTCCCTAGAATGTGACCCACGAGGGTCCCCAAACCAGGCGTCTCCTTCAGGCTGCTCTGAGGAGAATGGAACCCCAGGCACCCCTAGAGACACAACTCACAAAAGTACCTAAGCCAAGAGTCCACTGAGACTGCTCTGAAGAGAAGGGAGTTCCGTGAGTCCCTGGAGGCATGACCCATGAGAGTCCCCAACCTGGGAACTCAATCCACTCTGAGAAGGGAGCTCTGGCCCTCCCTGTGGAGTGACCCAACACTCCAAGGACTGGGGCTCTCCTGGATTGGTCCTGAGGGGAAGCCAGCCCCTCACTCTCAAGGAGGCGGCCTTAAAGATGGCGCTGAGGCCCCATCCCTGGTTGGCCACGCCCCCTTCCGCTGCACACAGCAACCCTGGCGTCTGCCCCAGGCAGCTCTGAGGAGAAGGGAACCCCCAGCCTAATTAGAGACATGACCCACGAGGCTCCCCAGGCCTGGCATCTCCCTCAGGCTGCTGTAAGGATGAGGGAGCCCCCCAGTGTCCCTAGAATGTGACCCAAAATGGTCCCCACACCAGGCACCTACCTCAGGCTGCTCTGAGGAGAACAGAACCCCGGGCGTCCCTAGAGACATGACCAAAGAGGGTGCCCGCACCAGGCATCTCCCTCAGGCCACTCTGAGTTAAAGGGAACACCAGGCACCCCTAGAGACATGGCCCACGAGGGTCCCCACACCAAGTGTCTCTCTCAGGCTGCTGAGGAGAAGGGAACCCCAGGCATCCCTAGAGACACGACTCACAAAAGTCCCTAAGCCAAGAATCAACACTGAGGCTGCTCTGAGAAGGGAGCTCCGTGAACCCCTGGAGGCATGACCCACGAGAGTCCGCAACCTGGGTGTCTCTCTCAATCTGCTCTGAGAAGGAAGCTCTGCCACTCCCTGTGGAGTGACCCAACACTCTGAGGACTGGTGCTCTCCCAGGTTGGTCCTGAGGGGGAAGTCAGCTCCTCACTCTCAAGGAGGCAGCATTAAAGATGGTGGCAAGGCCCTGCCCCTTATTGACCACACCCCTTTGGCCATGCGCTGTGCAGGAGCTCCTCCCAGCTCAGAGGCGGGGCCTCTCCTGGCTCCCTGGTGAATGTCAGCACCTTCTTCCACCCTCAGCAGTTAATGAATAAAATATGTTCCCACTGCTCTAATTAGGTCTGGCTGTGGCACCTGAGGAGTGGAATCTCAGAAGAGGAGAAATGGAGTCCAGGACACCCCCTCGCTGCACTCCACCAGGCCAAGTGCTGCAGCAGCCTGAGACAGGCAGGCAGAGGCACAAAGGGAGGCAGCTACAGGGAGCTAGACCCTCAGCCCAAGGGCAGAGGCCAGAAACAGACCACCTCAGAGGCTTCTGGGACGTGTAGTCTTTGAGACAGAGTGACTTAGGCAGGGACTGCTCCAATTCAGAATCAGGGGTTTTAAGAAAATCTGTTAATTCCCAGCCCAGGGTGACCACTGTAGGAGGGTAGAAGAACCTGAGCTCAGACCAAATTCCCAGTAGCCTATGAGCATTCTAGATCATTCAGTCTGTCTTGCCTGCCCAGCTCTCACCATGGATGCCTCTGGGAGCTTCAGGCTACACAGATTCAGGGTTCTCAGGGTTTCTGGACAGTGTAGTCTGGTGCTCTGCTCACACAGTCTTTGCCCTTTGGGACCATGGAAGCTGTGTGCCATGTGCTGGCCCAGACACCCTGGAGAACCCTGGCAGTGGACTCTGGTGTTCTACCCGTGCAGCCCTCACCCCAGAAGCCTAAGGGTTGCAAGTAGCACACTCACCCTCATACCATCAGGATTCTGGGTAGTGCAGTCTTGTATTCCACATTGCAGGCCAGCTGCAGAGGCCAGCTGCAGAGGCCAGCTGCAGGCTACTCAGGCACCCCTAGTGATTCTGAACAGTGTAGCCTGGCATTCTGCCCACTCAGCCCTCACTTCAGAGGTCTATGGGGGCTTCAAGTAGCACATTCAACCTCATACCCCCACCCAGGATTCTGGGTAGTGTAATCCAGTCTTCTACAATGCAGCCCCCATTGCAGAGGTCTCTAGAAATTGCAGGCTACACAGTCACTCAGGCATCCCTAGGGATTCTAGACACTGTAGTCTGGTGTTCTGCCCATGCAGCATTACTACAGTGGATTCTGGGGGCTGCAATCCCCCAAGGATCCTGGGTATTATAGCCTGGTGCTATGTTCAACTGTACAGTGACTACTTAGAGCTCGGAGCCTCCAGGAATTCTGAGTATTGTAGTCAGTTCTACTCAGTCAGCTCTGACTGCAGAGGTCTCTGAGAGCTGTGGGCCATGATTATTCTGGGTAGTGCAATCCATCCTACCTAACTGGACTTCACCCCCATCATGGCTCTGGGATCTGTGTAGCGCAAGCCTACCTAGACACCCCTGAGGAGTCTGTGTAGTGCAATACAAAGCTTGCCCCTGCAGTACTCAAAAGGTAGGTGTCTGGGAGCTGCAGGCCCCCAGGGATTCTGGGTAGTATAGTATTGCCCTCTACCTCCATAGCCCTCACTGTGGAAGCCTCTGAGAGTTCCAGGCCACATGGACATGGGGCACCTCCAAGAATTCTAGGTAGTGTAGTTCAGCTCCCTACCCTGCAGTCCTCACTATTGCAGATCCTGGGAACTGTGATCCCTGCTGAGGATTCTGGATAAGGTAGTCCAGTGTTTTGCCTACATGCCCCTACTGCAAGGGCCATGAGAACTGAAGGCCACATGCTTGTCTTGGTACTGAAGACCTCACTGTGGAAGCCTCCTGGAATTATAGGCAGCACATTCACCAGTGTGTCCCCAGGAATTGTAGGTAGTGTAGTCTGACCTGCATAATGCACAGCTCTCACTTGGGAGGCCTCAGGGAGTTGCAGGCTGCATACTATTGGGCAACACACCCCACCAAGGATTCTGGATACTGTAGTTAAGCTCTCAGCCCAACAGTCCTCACAACAGAGGATCCTGAGAGCTACTGGCACCGAGATTTGTGGGTAATTTAGTCCTGTGTTTTTCCTACTCACTGCAGAAAATTCTGAAACTAAAGTTCCCCCTTAGGATTGTGGGTAATGCAGTTCAGTGGTTTGCCCACTCACCACAGAGGATTCTGGAAGCTGCAGTCCCTGAGGGTTCTGGGTAATGCAGTCTAGTGTTTGCCCTGCACAGTCCTGCTGAGGATCATAGGAGCTGAAGACCCCATGCTTTCCCTGGGACCCTGGAGATTCTAGGAAGTGAGCTCTACCAACAAAACCATCACCACCAAATCCTCTGGGACTTACAGGGTTACAGAGTATGTAGGCATCCCCAGAAGTTCTGAGCATTGACGTCTGGTATTCTGCCCTTACAATTCTCACCCCCAGAGGCTCCTGGGCAGAGCAGGCACTCAAAAGTAATTGGCAGCATAGTTTGATTTTTTGTCAATACAGCCCTCTCTGCAGAGGTCTCTGCAAGTTGCAGGTCCCCAAGAATTATGGGTAGCACAGTCTGTCATTTGACCCATGCTGCCTTCACTGCAGAAGGCTCTGGTAACTGCAGTGAGGATTCTGCAGTTATCCAGGATTCTGGGTAGTGCAATCCATCATAATTTTTGCATCTCTCACCCTAGAGGCTCCTGAGAGCTTCTTGCTGCATTTTCATGAACCCTTACCCTCAGGCCCCAATGAGACTCCAGGCACTGGGCCCTCCCTGCACCATCTTGAGGGGGCATTTGTGTCCTCAGACACTCAAGCCACACAAAATACATTGACATACCATGATAATGAGCAGCAAAAGCCTCAGTAAGAAATACTGTTGTAAAATAAGTTCTCCTAAAATATTACCTGAGAAAGTAAAGAACATGGCAGAACTTACTTCTCAGCCCACCAGGCAATGCACAGGAATCTTCTTCCTCATGTTTTCCTCACATGGACCTCAGCCATCCTGAATCCACAGTGGAGCCTCCATAGGGTAGGTGCCAAGGAGAAGGAAGCTCTGGCCCTCACCGTAGACATATCCACCAGGCATCCCCAGTCCATGGTATCTTTCCAGGTATCTCCCCAGAATTTAAAAAAGAAAAAAGAAAAAAAACCTCTGGTCTACACCTTAGATAGAGCCTCTAGGAGTCCCTAGATGTGGCATCTCTCAGGTGGATCCCCAGGAGAAGGAAGTTTGATTAGGGCACAGAACACAGCCCCAAAAGCAGTTGATCAGAGAAAGTTGTTCTGAGTGCCCCCTGCTGGCCATTGTGGGCAGTGAAGGATGCTGGGTGTTCACTGTTCAGAGCTGCACCCCCTTGTGCTAGGCACAATGAAGCTCTTAAATTCATAGTTCTGACTACTCCAGGTCATGATTTTGGATTGAAAAGAAATAGAGCCTACCTCCTATGTCTTGATCAGAATGGATGGAGATAGCAAGCAGCAAAGTACTCGGCCCACAGACAAAATTTCATTGATTTCCTATATTTCAGCCATCATGTAGGGGAAACAGTGAAATTTATAAACTGGAATAAGAAACATTTTAAAGCATTAATATTTAAAATAGAGACCCCAAATTTGAAGTACTTACATGTAAGTATTAAAGTACAATAATTTCAGAAAATCTTGAAATGTTTATAAAGAAATCAAATTAAATATAAATAAATACAGAGATAGTCTTTGTTCAGGTCTCAATATAATTAAGATGAAACTACCTCAAACCTGATCTGAAGATTCAGTGCATTCCAGAAATTCCAAACACGCTCTTTTTAAACTTAGACTAGACATCACTGACTTCAAAAGGACACACATTTCAAGAAGCCACACATATGGATGCCAGAACCTATCAAAATACTCTCTAGATTTGCATTTAAAATGGGAAACTGTAAAACTCTAGAAGATGTGCATGATCACATGTTTCAAGATGAGGTTCTAAATACAACCCACCCCCAAAACCCACGAAAGCTATGGATGTGGCTCAGTGGTTAAGCACCTTGGGTTCAATCCCTGCTATCAAACAAACAAACAATAACAACAAGAAATCCATGAAAGAAAAACCTTATAATGTGGATTGTATTAAATTCCTCTGTAAAAAAATCATATTAAGGAAATAAAAAGACAAATCAAAGACTGGGGGAATCTTTGGAAAGTATATGTCTAAAACAAACTTGTGTACAAAATATAGTAAGACTCAACAATAAGACAACATAATGGGTAAAGATATGAAGAGACAACTCACAAGAAAGATACGAGATGGTAAAGAAGCATAGAAATGATTCTTAGTATCACCTGTCATGAGAAAAGCACAAACTAAGACCCCAAGTGCACTGCACACCTACCGAGCTGCTAAGGTCTTTAGTAAGTGTAGTATCAACCATGAGGATGATGAACAGCCACAGGCACTCTTGTGCATTGCTGGAAGAGCACAAAACAGTTCAACACTATCAAAAACCTGGGCATTTTCCCCAAAGTTAGACATGGTGTCACCATATGGTCCTAAAAATATAGAAAACTGCCTCAAAAATGTATACCGAGATAACAGCACACCGTTACATATAGTAGTTCTGTTCACAATGCCCCAATACCTTAAGCAATCAGAATGTGCTTCAATGGGTGAACAAATAGCATAACTGCTATGAATCCATGCCATGGAGGCCCTGGTGTCTCTGAGCTCCCCCAGATCTCTACTCTGGACTGCCTTTACCTTTGCATACCTCACAGAGGGAAAAGTGAATTCTGAATAGAAACACCTGTATATGCAGCTGATAAACTCAGGCTCAGTATACAGTTGCTGCCTATGGAAAGAGATTAAAAAGTTCTGGATGTGGGTGGTAAACTCAGAAAAATGCAAGCACAACAACCCAGGCCTACATCTTTGTTCATAGGAACTTCCTGGGGAACAACAGACAAACATGGAGGCAACTCCAGGATCCCCAAAGAACCACATCTAGGGGAGAACCTGGAGGTGGCTGTCATTAGGGCCCCTATGTCTCACCTCTGATTAGCTTAGAGGACATTATGCTACAGCTTCATACCTCCATCCCAACTTTTAATTTAATCTCTTTCCCAGGTTGCAAATGCATCCTGAGCTTGGATTCTGTTGATTGATTAGCTTGTTTAATGTTGCAAAGAGAGCTATTCCACTACCTAGTCCTGATGCACAACCTCTGAAATTCACTGTTCTGGTTATTCAACATACATTTGCATATTTTAGCTAAAATAGAGCCCATCATCCCATGTTTTGATCTAAAAGGATGGTTTAGCAGTTGTTGGGGTTTGCACACTCTGCCATCTAAGCAACTTTCTCTGTGTCCAGAGGCTGCAGAGATGTCATCTGTTGTTCCAATTAACTTTTCCCTTCATTTTTCATTGAGCCATAGTGGCCCTGAGGTTAGCAACTGTAGCTCCAACCCACCGGAATCCTGCAGGTCTCCTCTGGGTGAGCAGAGTGTCCCTGCCTCCCGGGGACTGGTGGCAGCTCTGTGGGAGTGGAACAGAACAGGTGATCACCTCCTCGGGCTGGGGAGCCTGGAGGAGAAAGGGCAGAGCCGTGGTGCGCTGATGCTAGGCCCACAGTTTCCAGTGCAGGATAAATCAAGCACCTTTCAGAAACCTACAACCTGGCTTCTGTCCGCAGGTACCTCCTATGGGTGACACAAACAGAGGACCTTTTTGGCAGCAGAGCGTGGAGACCCGGAACCCCTGAAGCCACACCTGGGAAGGGCTAGTGCCCTCTGGGCTCCATAAAGTCAATCCAGGGCGCTGGAGTGGGAGAAAGGCCTGCACTTCAGGTCATGATTTCTGAGTTCTAATTCCGCTGCACCCTGGCCCAAGCCTGCATGGTTTGGCTATGTGACTTAACAACTCTGAGCTGTAGTTTCCCACCTGCGCCAGGCGGTGGCAGTGCTGTCCTGGTTCCCACCAGATGGGCAGCGAGGAGCTGGTGCTTTCAGGGTTGGAAAGCACTCTGGGGCTCTAGCACCGCCACCCTCTGTGCATGGATCCTGCTCCCCTCTCCATAGCTCTGTATTCAGCTTCTACTCACGCTTCAAGTCACTGCATCCATAACGTAATTCCACATAGGTACTTGCCCATATTTCAATGTACCCCACATTGTTTGGAGAACCATGCAGTAAATGCCCTCACTTGAGGGGCTGCGGTGTGGCTCAGTGACTGAACGCTTGCTTCATATATGTGAGGCCCTGGGTTTAATCCTCAGCACCACATAAAAAGAAAATAAAAATTAAAACTAAATGCCCTCATTTGCTATTCCCCCTTTCAAGACTTAAACCTTTCTTTCAAGCTTTGGATCTGAGATTTCTCAGTGTCCAATGCAAGTGGGTTTGGTTTTTCCCTCATCTAAGACTGGGCCCTGCAATATGGTGGGGCCAGAAGCTGATAGGCATGATGTGGTGTTTACACATGATATTGAGGCTGGGACAAAGTTATGTCTAGGAATAGTGACTGAGCCTATGTAAGGAGTTTTGAGAACTGCTGAGTAAACACCCAGCCCCTGCCTTTCTGATCTTGAGTCTGAATTATACCAATTAACAGGTGGAATGGGAGCTACTTCTACATAGCATACATGAAAGCAATTCAGAGGAGAAAGGCAGAAAGGAAGACTGCAGAAGGGATCTTACACTTGGCTGGGCTCTGGGCACTGCTCTGACCTGTGGCACTTCCTCATGGGGCAATAAGCCCCGCCTCCTTACTGCCAGGAGGTTCCCTGTCCTACAGACACCAGGTTGTCCTCATCTTGGACACAAGAGTTTTCCACCAAGGCCTTCTGGATTTCAGCAGAAGTTCAGTGTCTAAGCCCAATGGATGCTACTGCAAAGAGCAGGCAACTGCAAAAGGGGGATGTGAAAGGCTGGCCAAGGGGAAGTAAATGCGGGTTTGCCCTTGCACAGAAATGGGCTTTCAGTGAAATAGGCTTTCAGTGGACACACTTTGTGCAATAAAGTGGCTAACTCTGAGATAAACAAGATTGATAAGAATTTAGCCAAACTAACCAAAATTAAAAGACAGAAGACTTACATAAATAAAATTAGAGATGAAAAAGGGGAAATCATAGACACTACAGAAATTCAGCAGAACATTAGGGACTATATTGAAAACTTATATTCCAATAAATTGGAAAACCTAGAAGAAATAGACACATACAACCTGCTAAAACTGAATCAAGAGGACATAGAAAACCTAAACAGACCAATAACTAGGAATGATATATAGAAACCATAAAAAATGCCTTCCAAAAAATAAAACTCTGGGACCAGATGGATTCTCAGCTGAATTCTATTAGACCTTTAAAGAAGAACTAAAGCCAATACTCCTCAAAATAATCCATGAAATAGAAAAGAATGGAGCACTTCCAAATGCATTCTATGAAGCTAGTATCACTCTCATATCAAAACCAGATAAGGACACATCAAGTAAAGAACACTGCAGACCACTATCATTGATGAACTTAGATTTTTTAAAAATATACCTAATAAAATATTAGCAAATCATGTTCAACAACATACTAAGAAGATTGTACATCATGATCAACTTGGTTTTATACCAGAGATGCAAGGATGGTTTAATATACACAGATCAATAAATGTAATTCATCACATAAGTAGAATTAAGGGCAAATATCATTTAGTCATCTTGATAGGTACAGAGAAAGCCTTTGATAAAATTCAGCACAAAATTTGACAAAATAAAAGCAATGAAGAAACTAGGGATAGAAGGAACCTACCTCAATACCCTAAAGGGTGTATATGAAAAAACCTAAAGCCAACCCCACAGTAAACAGGAGAAAACTGAAAGCATTTCCTTTAAAATCAATAACAAGACAAAGATGTCCACTCTCACCACTCCTGTTTAATATAATTCCAGGCAGAACAATTAGGCAAGAGAAGGAAATAAAGGGATTAAAAGTAGGAAAGAAAGGAGTCAAATTATCACTGTTGGCAGATGATTTGGTCCTATACTTAGAATATCAAAAAAACACCACCAAAAGACTATCAGGGCTAATAAGCAAGTTTGCCAAAGTAGCAAGTTACAGAATCAACATAAAAAATCAGTAGCTTTCCTATACATCAATAATTAATCTGCAGAGAAAGTAATCAAGAAAACTATTCCATTCTCAATAGTCTCAAAGAAAATAAAATACCTGGGAATAAATCTAACCAAGGAGGTGAAAGATCTCTACAATGAAATCTATAAAAGATAGAATAAAGAAATTGAAGATGACTCAAGAAGATGTAAATACCTCCCATGTTCATGGACACAAATGTGAGCTTTCAGGGCTGGGGATGTGGCTCAAGCAGTAGCGCGCTCGCCTGGCATGTGTGCAGCCCCAGTTCTATCCTCAGCACCACATACAAACAAAGATATTGTGTCCGCCAATAACTAAAAAACAAATATTAAAAAAAAAATGTGAGCTTTCAAGGCCCCTTTTTTTTTTCTAATGTGGCTCACAGGAGTCAGAAAGGAGTGTACTTAGTACTGCCAATTCACCCCAAAGCCTATCTTTCAAACATATCTTAAATATTAAACTTGAACAGGCAGGTGACAAAAATCAGGTAAAAGAAGTCATAAAGAGCATATCCCTTCATGCCCTCTCCAGGTCCCACCTCCCAGCACCTTCAGCAACATGGAAGGTCCTTAACCCCTGTCCTTTTGCTTTTCATTTAATGATTTATTAAATAATTGCTCATGGTGATCACCTGAAACTTCTGTGATTAGCTCATTGGAACTAATCCTCCCAAATCCTCAATCCTCCCCAAACTTGTGGGAGGGCACAAGTTCCAGTGAGCTAATCACAGAATTGGTTCCACTGCACCCAGCCATCCAGGGCCACCCAGAAATCATAGATCATGGTTCACCTCCCTGGCTGCAAATAGACACACTGCTTCATAGATTCAAGGATCAGGAGGTTAGTGCCAGGAAACTGGGTCAAAGACCTTTTTTTTTTTTTTTTTTTTTTTTTTTTTTTGTACTAGAGATTGAACCCAGGGACACTTAACTACTGAGCTCCATCCCCATACCTTTATTTATTCATTTATTCAACTATTTTATTTTTAGATAAGGTCTTCCTAAGTTGCTTTAGGGTATCAATAAGTTGTTCAGGATGGCTTTGAATTTGTATTCCCCCTGCCTCACCCTCACCCATATATATATATATGCTTTTCAACTTGGAAAAGAACTTAAATACACACTGCACTAGCAAATATGAAAAGATGCTTAAGGTCTCATTAATTATGGTCATGTAAGTTAAAGTCACAGTGAAATTTCCTCACTCCTGTTAATATAACCATTTTCAAAATAATTTAAAATAGCAAGCATTGGTAAGAATGAAGACAAATGTGTAACCTGTGTGTGAAATAATTGCAGTTTCATCAAAAAGTTAGAATTATTAGAATTATCATAGTACTCAACTCTGTTCCTAGGTTTTTACACCAAAGAACTGGAAGAAGATATTCAAAGCAAAATGTGTATGTGTTCTTTCCATCTGTTTAAGTCATAAAGACTTAAACATAAAGAGTTCCAGGAAGAAAAATGTGGATCTGAGCAAAAAATTATAATAGTTATGGTGTTTCATCCCCCCATTAAAAAAAAAAAAAGAAACTGTCAGCTCTTTTCACAGAGCACAGCAGCCCTGTGATTCTTGCTCTCATGGAACACCAGTTAGGTGGGTCTCCATATACAGCACAGCAATCCTGTATGTTCCTTTGCACTTTGGGTGTAAATGTCGTCTGAACGTGCTGGCTGAGAAAAGCTTGGAAGTGCAGAACAGAAGCATTTTGTGCAGGCAGCTTCCAATTGAAGGAACGGTCTTGTTCTCTGTAAGCACATTGAGGTTTGTTTCTGGTTGAAGCTGCATGAAGTGGAACCGCTTCTCAGAGCCGGCACTCTCAGTTTCTCTCTGAAGCATCTGTTCCATTGGAAATTCAGATTCCCTGCATGAAGGCTCCTGCATTTCCAGTTTGTTTTCTGAGTAAGGGGGAACCATTGATTTCAGTGAAACATTGGCAAATGGATTTTCTTCAAAGAGCAGCTTTCCTCTTTAACGTTGGTGATCGGAGCTACAAGGGTTCTCTTATAGGTACACTTTTCCTATTGGGCCTGAAGTGGGTTCTGAATGTGCTTGCTCAGGAGAGCTGAGAAGTTCAGAAGTGAAGTGGGTTCATCCAGCAGCTTCCACTTGCGGCAGTAAAGCGTGTTCCCAGTGAGGAATTTGTGGCTGTCCCTGTTTGAACTAGAGTGCCGCAGAATGACTTGTAATAACGGGCAGACACAGTTTCACTTTGAAGCCTTTGTGCCATCAGTGAACCTGTTGCATGTGGGTCCCTGCATGTCATTTATCACTCAACTCATCCAAGTCCAGCACGGTAGTGGTTCCCGGAATCAAAAAAAAAAAAAATTGCAAAGTGTCTATTGAACACAAAGCTCACACATTGGCAAGGAAGGCTGTGCTTGAGAACTCCTCAGGCCCGCACGGGTGTCTTCAGCTGAGAGTCTGTAGCAGTTCCTCCTGGGGCCTCTTTTCCAGTGATGCTGTCGCCCTGCCCTCGCCAGCCTCCCTCCCTTTCCCATCTTTCCTCTCTCTGGTCCACTCCTCAGATCCCATCCTCCCTTCAATAGGGCCTCATCCAGGCCTCTCCATTCTCCACATTGATGTCTCTCAGCAGGGAGGACTCCTCCATGCTTGGATGGCAGGGCTGTGATCACCTGGAAGGTGGAAATAGGAGGCTTCCAGGGGGCTGGTGGTGTGCCTAGCCAGGGTGCTGGTGGCTGCAGTGCTTTTAATCTATGGATCTCAAGGAGCCTTATGCTGCAGATTTGTGTACTTCTGCATCTGTGTGCACACAGTTCTACATGTGGGGGGGAAAAACAGTGTTCTCAAAGTTTGCTTTATATTATACTCAACTGGTAATTTACAAACCTCAGTGTCCCATTTTAGCCCAGAGCCATTCCATCAGCCCAGGGCCAGTGGGTGGTCCAGTGGTCAGTACTATGCCCAGCTCCCAGGTGGCTCCAGTGTACAGCTGAATTTGAGAGCCAGTGTACCATAGGATTTATCCTTGAGGTTAGAATTCATTGACTTCCTCTTATGTCATTTCACTGGTTCATTAACTATCTGTGAAATCTTCAAGTTAGACATCTCTGGTCATTTCTACCCCTGATGGCACCTGGTTCAACAGCTTGTTGTTGGGTGGGGTCGGTCATGGGCAGTCCTGGGTCACAGAGAGGGACAGGAAGACCATAATGTGGAATGGTGGTGTAGAGAGTAAGGGGTGGGGCCAGAGCCCACACTGTGGTTCGGGTAGGGAAGGGATCTGAAGAGATTACCTTGAAACTGAGACCTGGCTGCAGATAACCAGAAATCAGGGCCTGGAAATGGAAGCCATGATAGGGCTTCTGGCTAGAAAGGACACATCCTTCTGGGCTGAGTTGGAGGTCCATCGAGCCACATATGGTGGTGGATGTGTGCATTGTAAAAGGAGGTGAGGTTGGCACCAATAGAGTGTGTGGGCACTCAGGCATTGGCAAGCTTGCTTTGGAGAGTGAATCTTCTAAATGTTATTGGGCTGGCTTTTGAAAGCTCCTGTGGTTTGGCTAGATGTAGAATTCTTCCACACAATTTAGCATGGTGTATATTTTAGAGAGCATGATCACTGAGGGGCAGGTTGCCAGTGTGAAGCCATGAGCATTAACATCTATCAAGTTTCTCACCTGGAGTTGGCTACCTACAACTGGTGACGGTGTTTTGCTACTGCTGAGCAATACTGAACAAGTCTCTGGGCCAGTAATCCATTGCTGAACTACATCACCAACAAAAAGACACTGAGTGAAGGTGAGGACCAGAAGAGCCCGGGAACCACCTGACAGCAGCCCTGAAGTCCTGAGCTCTGGCACATCATATGCCAACTCAACTGTGTATCAACCTCTTCCTGGGCTCATTAGAACTGTGTGCTTCAACTTTCAGAAGCAAATGCAGAATGATAGAATCTTCTCTGAGGACACTTTTCTAAGTCTTGTTTGCAGCACATCTTCTAAGTCTTATTTGCAGCATGTCTTCACTGGAATGAGTAGTCATTTGGCATTCTGTTGTACTTAAAATTTCATGAGATTCTACCCCTACTTCATAGGTTGTGTGAAAGAGACTTGGCCTGAATGCATTTTACATGCCAAAATATGGCTTGTCTTTTCTCCTAAACCTATCAGGGCAGTCAGAGCAGCCAAGGAGTACTATAAATTCAGGCATAAAATGGCCAGATAGACTGGGATCACTGTACATCTTTCTAGAACCTTCTTTCATGCTCTGGCTTCCCTGAGGTAAAGTGTGGGGACTCTGTGATCCAGATTTGTTAGCAAGTAGTTTTATTGGGAGGTGATGCTATAAAACTCCAGGTGGGAACAGGAAGTGATTAGGAACTGGAAGACAGGGTGTACCAGCCAGTTGTTGTCACTGAGTGACAACAAAAATTCTATAGTTGAATAAAATAAAATTGATCAGAAAAACACATGAATGTAGGCAGTACAGATCAAAATTATGAGCTCAAAAAAATGCAATTTAAAAGTCTTCCTGGCCTCTGGCCAAATGAGTCCTCAAATATAAAGAGAGTTCAAGAAAAGAAATGAGAGCCTGTGGGCACTCAGACAAAGAAGGACTTTGATTTAATTGTAAGGAATATAGATAAACGCCATAGCCATATCCTTTCCTGAAAAAACTTCCGAAAGAGGTAGCAAGGGAGCCTGCTTCCATCAGTTCAACAGTTTAACTTTGGGGGACAGTGGTCTCTGTTAGGTTGGATTCCCATTGCATCTTGTATGGCACATTTTCCCTGGAGACTATGGGACAAAATGGAAAGGTGAGGACAGAATATTCTGCTCTGGTATCTACTACAAGATTGACACTTTGGCCCCCTATCTTGGTTATTACCATGGGCTCACGGGGGCTGAGAGGCATCTCTGTTTTTTTTTTTTTTTAATCTGATTCTAAAGCAGTTTTTCTGGTCTCTTGGATAGTGGACACCAATATTGGAGCCTGGGAGTTTGCAACGTTATCACCTGGTCTTTCATGGTGGGTAAAAATGTTCTGGGCCACCTCCACTGGCCTGGAGGTACTTATGCCTGCAAATTTTAGTGTAAAGCAACATGAGAGAGCTAGAAAAAGAGACAGAGAGCCCTGGAATCATTTTGATTTTTTTCAGAGTCTCAACCTGGCAGAAGTTAAATGAACATATTTTAAACCTATAGTTTCAAATTAGTCCCCTGCGAGGCTGTTGGCAGTCATGTATATTCCTGTGCAAGCTTTAGTAAGGCTCCTAGGGATTTTTGACCATCCCTCCACCCCTAGTGATGGTAATCAGGCCAGGTTAGGATTAGGGTTTCCCATGACAAAGCTTACAATTAAAACAATACAAAGAAAGAAAAGTAAAAAAAATCAAAAATTTGGTAAGATGCTGAGCATGACTCACGTTAGAGGATGCTGGTTCATTGGGTCCCTGATGAGTCCAATCTGCCAAATTAAAGGAAAGTAGTTGCTGACTGAATAGTCATAGGACAGTGTCAGGAACAATCAGAGGCAGACATGAACCCACAAAAGACAGACAGACATGAACAAGAGACTCTCTCCTTCAATACCAAGAAACAAGTATGTCTACAACTCTATTTACCTGCCCTCTGGAATAAACACCCAGAGGAAAGACTTAAATGAAGACACAAATCTAAAAATCCTTTAAGAAATGATTGCTTAATGACATGGGATTTATTTCTGGTCTCTGGGATTGACACTAAAACTACAGGGAACAAAATCAAAACAAGACAAATATGACCACACCAAACATGAAAATATAGGCCTAGTAGTTACACAAATTTAGGTAGAGTTATCACTTTGTTATTTTTCTTATTTGCTGAACTTGTGGTCATTTTCAGTATGGCTTTAGAAGATTTGTATGGGTGCCAGGTTGACATGCCTGTCACACCTTAGGTTTAAATCAATTATTATTCTGAAACATCTACTGAAAAATGATTTCAATTGTCTATAATACTACAAGGGAAACAGTATAAAGTTTTTATACAAATGATAAGTTTTAGACCTTTAAGATGACAGAGAAAATTAGACAGTTTTTTGAGGGATGACTAATGTGATCTTCAGCTAAACATAATTAGCTACATTAATTAGCCTTTATTGACTATGTTACATATGTCTGTGTATGGTCCATGTGTGTTAGTACGGGGGGTGGGGAACATGATTGAACTAAAAGAAAACATATTTTTGGATAGAAAAACAACACTGTCTGGACTAACAGAATTATACACTTTTGCCAGCTGCCCATGCTGACAAGATTAACTGGGTTCATAAGACCTGATGCAACCTTAAGATAAGAAAATGTTGAATAAATCATGCAACACATGGACAGGGCTTTCTCAGATCTAGGATAGAATGGCTCTGTGACCTTCAGAGTCAGATGGGAAAGAGACCAGGCATCTGGAATCTCTTTAGTTTTATAGGGGAACCCACAATGGAGATTCAATGGAATGTTCTTCACCAACTAAGGCAGGGGATAAGATTTCAAATGTTGAGTCTTGCTTCTTGCTATCTTGTGGTCAGCAGATTGATTGAAATCTTGGCAAGTCACCCAACTCAGGTGCTGTGTGGGATCACAGGCACAGGGAGGGAAGAGGTGCATGTGAATTTCATAGCCCAATCAGCCTGCAATGCCAGACCTGTCCCCTCATGTAGCTCCAATGCGCATAGCTCACACACAGCCCATGGAAGGCTCCTGACACTATCTAGATGACACAATATCAAAAGAAACACGAGCTCCAATACTCCTACCATTAAGACCATGAAAGGTAACAGGAAAAGAATGATGTAGACTGGGTTACTCATTCAGGGAGCATAAATTAACTAATAAGGGGAAACACCTCTCAAGCAAAAAGGATACCAAAGCTTCTCCCCAGAAACAGTTTCATATTACATTTGCTATATCTTTCCCTTCCTTTTATATCATAAATGATAATTTTTACTTTAATCACCCATTTCCTGTTCCTTCTATATAATACTAGTGTGTATAACTGATAATTTTGTTCCTAGATATCTACTAGAAAAGAAGATTTATGTGAATCTGCCAGAAGCTTGAAAATGTTATAGATATTAGAGCCCCAACTATTTGGAAAGCCTTTTTTACTTTTTTTGTACAAAGAAGCAGAAGATTATCCTTTGAAATTAAAGGAGTTCCATAGTTTGGATCTTCAAAGTCCCCCACAAGCCCAGGTGTTCAAGGATTGGTCCCCTGTAAGGTGCCATTGGGAGAGGATGAAAAACTCAGAGGTGGGGTCTAGAGAGAAACCCTTGTGTCATTGGGGGTGTGCTCTTAAAGGATAGTGATTTTTGTTTTAATTTTATTCATTTATTTATATGAGGTGTTGTGAGTCAAACCAGTGCTTCATGAACTCATTAGGCAAGCAATCTACATATCCACAACCCAGGCTCAGGTGAGTGATTTTCTTTCCACACATGTTCTCACCATGAAGTGCTGCCTTTCTCCAGGCCCAAAAGCAGTGGGCCAAATTGACTGTGGAGTGAAATCTCCAAAACTGAGAGCCAAAGAACCCTTTCTCTTTATGACTTGATTATCACAGGTATTTGTTATAATAACAGAAAGCTGACAGACACAGGGATGAAACTAATAATCCTGACTAAAGAGATGGACCATGGTCTCTTTACTAAGGGCAACATGTTTCAGTCTTATGGTCAGATGACCAGCCTGGTCAGGATTTGTCTTCTAATAATAGTAGATTTTAGAGCTTTGAATTCAAGTATTGTCTTGTGACTTTCATCAACCAATGAAATATAAGTAGATTATACTGTGTGTCATAATGACAAAAAGTTATCTTCCGTTAGGGATATTTCTTTTCTTTTTTAATATACAAATAACAATCAAATTGCATTTATGAATCTAATGTAATGTTTGCAGTTATTTATTACCATGACATTATTTAGACAAAAATTCAGATCTACAAAACTTGTGTAACATTATAAAGCTGTATCATACAATTGAGTCTTTGCAAGTATTTCTTGAAATTCCAGAAATACATTTATTATAATTTTCTAACTGAAATGTTCCAAGAGGCTTGTTCTCTCTGGCTCAAAAATGAAGAGATAGAACCCAAGATCCACACCACATCCTGGATCATGAATAGGCATTTGCTCGGGTGCTTACATCATGTACACAAACTGATTGTTAAATAAAACATGTGGGAAGACATTGATTTTACTTCGGCTCTGGAATAGATTCAACAGACCAAATCAACATGGAGTTGCATCAAAGTAGCTGAGTGCTATGGATCTCGAATGGCCCTACCGATCATGTGTTGCAGGTTGGGTTGTCAGCCTGTTGTACTACTGGAAGGTGGAAGAAACTTTAGGAGGTAATGTTAGGTAGAACTTGAGGTAGAAACTCAGTGGAGGACATTAGGTCTTTCGGATCATGTTCTTGAAGGCAATGTTGGGATCCTGACCTTTCTTCTCTGGTCTCTTTTTGATTAATGGCTAACAGGATATAAAAAGTTTTGTTCCACCCCATGCTCTCCACTGTGATTTTCAGTCTTTCCACAGGGCCAAAGTGATGAGACCAAGAGATTATGGACTGAAACCTCAGAAACTCTTTGAATTTGCTTAACTCCTGTGTTTTCTCAAACAATGGAAACCTAAGAGTAAGTTTTAGTTGATGTGGGAAACTTCTAAACCACTTAAGCTCTAATTAATTAAATTTACTCTATACCTAATTTCAATGTACTATAAATGCTGCCTAAGTATGTTATTGCCCACAGTTCTCAGAACTTGTTCTGATTCTGAGGGCAGCATGATTTGCAAATCATTTTTGTTTGTTTCTTAAATAAACTCATTTCAAATTAACCTTGTCAAATGTTTCACCTTTTAGAGGACCAAAACATAGGCTGATCTTCATAAAAGAAAGACCATGGACCATATTAAAGAGTAATATGTTCCCAGCTCATTCACACATTCATTTAGGGAATGAGGAATGCCATGTTTTTGTACCAAATCACTAGATAAAATTTTTCTTGATGCGGAAAAGGAGAGCAGGAACTCACAATCCACAAGACAACATTATGAACTAGATTGCTCTTGCACACAAGCCATGAGAGGTGTGTCAGCCCATGCTCATTAAAGAGGCTTCACTAAACTGGAAGTAGAGCCATTGTGCAGCACCTGGTCTTTTCTGCATGCAGATCTTTGAAAACAACACATCACTTTCAACAAGTCTTTGATAGAAGATTGCACAGTCAGCCTCTGGGAGTGAACCACAATTTGATGATGCTCAGGCACAATCATGGCACACTGCAAAGGTCAGGCCATTTTGCTTTCTTATTCTTCTAGGTTGCTGAAGCTGGCTTTGAATTCATGATCCTCCTTCCTCAGCCTCCAGAGCCACAGGGATTATAGGTGGGTCCTACCACACCCAGCCCTAGGACTAATTTCAAGGGCTCCTGAGGTTGAAACTAATTTCTGTGGAGTGTATTCATTGCAATTCACTCATTGTTGCTATTTTTAAGTGAAGCATCAGAAAAATCATTCAAAAAATTCTGTTTCTATTTCTAATATAGTAAACATAACTATTGATAATATATAAAATCTCCTTCATATCCTCAATATGTTTGAAGAGTGTAAAGCATTTCAACAAACAAACCAAAATAAATGTTCGCTGACCATTTATGGACCCCAGGATTAAATCCTCTGTTTGAAGACTTATAAATGGTGAAGGTCAAGTTCACTGATGAAGGCTAGGTTCTGCAAGGCAACCCTGCCCTCAATCATGGCCACATCCCTTTGATTGCCCCACCCTCTTCAATTTCAAAAGCCTCTTAACATCCACCTTGGATCTGCTTGAAGAAGCTCCATCTCTGGTTCACAACCCCTGGAGGTCAATGTCCATTTACTGAAGATTAAAGAATGCAATCTAGGCTCTTCGAACGATGCCTGCCCACAATGAGAATTCAGTTGATGTTTTCTCCTATTATTATTAACATTAAAACTGTTCTGTGGGTTTCCTGCAGATGCAAAGGAAACCATGGGATGACGTAAAGAATCCTTCCTCTTCAAAAGAAAAAAAATCCTCCTCTGATCAAACTGTGTTTGCTATAGGCATGACAGGATCCAGGATAACAGTAGTGACACAGTGAGCTTTGGAATTTTATAATGCATTTATTTTCAGTTTTCTAGTAAATACTCTAATACCTAGAACATAAACCCATAAACTCTGGTTGTGCAGATGACAAAACTTCACAAATGTTATAAATACCCCCATCCTTTGTACATGTGCCAAATATTATTGCTGCCTTTAACTGAGGGCAAGAAGTTCTCCAGGTCGGCAAGGTGTTTGATTTATTTGAGCATTACCATGGATACAGTATCAATGTCAACCACAAGTAATGTAAATGGGACTCAGTGCTTTAAGACAGCTAACAGTGACAGAGACTATTTTCCTTTAAGGCATCATTCTTGGATGAGATTTACAAAATATTTGGGAGAAGAGGCATGCTGTTGAATGTTACTTTGAATGCTTCATCCAGTACTGCTGATAGGTACTTTGGCAGAACAGCAAAACATTAGGGACTCAGGTCTGTCACCCAATTGACTGTGAGATATTGGTGTTTATTTTCCTTAGTTTCTCCCAGTGGAAATTAAGGTGTGTGTGTGTGTGTGTGTGTGTGTGTGTGTGTGTGTGTGTTTTGAGGGGAGTGTTTTGCAGTTCTTGCCAGCATTCTGATTAGAAGTGTATGGCAAACATGATTTTGTCTCATATCCAGTGTGATTGAATGCAACTTCAGCTAAGTTAACCAAAATAAAGTTACTTTTTCGAGGCATCCAAGATGAGCTACCATAACTGATTACACCAGGCTTTTTTTTTTCTATTTGCCTTGTTCAAAAATTATGTAGATTATATTTGTAGATTTCATCTCAACTTGGCTTTCAGAAGGAACAGGGAACTTGAGTTGTGTAACCTCAAGGCATCCTACACTGTTGTCCCCTCTGGGCTGGCAGAGGACTTTCTTACACCTGGACACTTCTCCTTTCAGGATGGTTTGATGACCTAAACATGGAAAACAAGAATTGTTTTATTTTCCCCATAAGATAGGCCTATGAGGTATGAGGACACATTATTACTGACTGTAATAATAAAAATATTTGGTATTTGACAGGCTAAAACCAATAAATAGATCAATGGGAAATAATACCCACTAATAAAGCTCATATATCCAAGCACTTATTTTATGATAAAGGTAACCCTTCAAATTAAGGAGAAAAAATAGGCAAGCAGCTAAATTATTGTGGGGCAATCAGTTTACTATTTGGGTCTCACTAATTTGCTGAAGTGGACCTTGAATTTGTGATCCTTCTGCCTCAGCTCCCTGAGGTCAGGGATTATAGGCATGCACCCACCATGTCTAACCTAGTTATTTTTTGGGGGAAAATATTTTAAATTTCACTCCCATCCTCAAACACAAATTCTCAGTGCAGTATCACGGGGTATTCAGATATATAGTTCCCGCAGGGGTGTTCTGATGAGATGGCTAGAGAGTAGAATGGGTATATGTCAAGATGTAGCAAACTTTTTCCTCCACAGTTATTCAGGATCATAATTGGGGGCAATGTAAATAATTTTTTTAAAATAAAAAGCATTGTACTTCCAGACAATCAGGAGAAGTATGTTTTGCTTTTTTTTCTTGTGGAAATAAATGTGAAATTGAGTGAAGGAAGATGAGCATGGGAAAGCAGGAAGGGTTCTGATCATGAATGACACTGGGTACCAGCCTGTTATGATCCTACAGCCAAGGCAAGTTAGGAAGGTTTTTTTTTTTAATATTTATTTATTTTTTCTTAGTTCTCGGCGGACACAACATCTTTGTTTGTATGTGGTGCTGAGGATCCAACCCGGGCCGCACGCATGCCAGGCGAGCGCGCTACCGCTTGAGCCACATCTCCAGCCCCAGGAAGGGTTTTTTTTTTTTTTGATAGTTTTACATCAGGGAATTGAAAATGTCTGTTGTACACTGGATGCAAGTAAAGTTGGAAGCAGGAAAAAAGAAAGATTAACAAAGCTCTACATGATGGGAATGGAGGAAAGATTTCATCATTACCTCAAATATTTCTGGAGGTCCATTTCGTGCAAGAGTAATGTTTCATCCCAGAGATACAACAGTGAAAAAGACATATGCAGCCTGGGGGCTCTCAGGTTGGGTACAATGGAGGTCAGCTGACAGGAAAATCTGTAATAGGGATTTACTAGAGACAAGTGTCTATGTTGCATTGATCCTGTATTCAGGGATTGTGACCAGAAATGTCCTCAGGACATTGGATTAAGTAAAGAACAAAGGAGGCAGGGATAATCAGTAAAGTGTGGAGACTTTGTGGTGCAAAGGGGGCACCAGAGGATATTTTCCTGATCAACAATCTTCAAATTTCACCCCAAATCCCAGGGACTTGGGAGGCTGCCACAGGATTGCGAGCCCTAGGCCAGTCACAGCAGTTTAGTGAGACCCTGCCTCAGAATAATAATAATAATAATAATAATAATAATAATAATAATAATAATAAAAACAAGAAGGACTGGGAATGTAGCTTAATGGCAAAGCACCCTGGCTTCAAGCCCAAGAACTAAATAAATAAATAAGAAAAAACTCAGTGCATGGGCAATTGATATCAATTCATCTCCACAAAACTCAAATCCCAAAAGCCAATTTGCTGAGTCATCAGTTTGCCAAATTCACCCAATTTATGGGATGTGGTTTTGAGACTTCAACAGGAATGTTAAATATTCTTATTGAACATGTTTAGTTTTTGTCATGGAGAAAAGAAATTTTACATTTTTTAAAATATAAAAACCAAGGACACTTTACCATTGAGCCACATCCCCAGTTCTTTTAATTTTATTTTTGACTTTTGATACAGGTCTTGCTTAGTTGCTTAGGGTCTAAGTTCCAGACTGGCTTTGAACTTTGCAGTTCTCCATCTTCAGCCTCCTGAGTAGCTGTGATTCCAGATTTGCACTACAATGCCATGCAGGGATTATGTATTTTTGAAAGTTCACCTGTGTGTTGATGTTTCTGGGCCTGTGCTGGGCTGTTCGCAGCTCCATCATCACATGGCTCCATCTGCAGGACCTGGTGTGTGCTGGGCTCTTACAAACATGGGCATCTGTAGCAAGGATGAAGGACTCAGATCACATGCTCTGAAGTCAAGCTTCATATAAAGAATGTGAACTAGGAAAACAAAAAAGAGATTGGCCAATATGTTTGAGGACTTAGGAAAATTACCCATGAGGTTGGGCCACTTGGAGCTGATTCCTTGGTGTAAATCATGGAGTGGGCTCTGAGGAGAGCCTGACTGGAGGGGAGGAACAAATGAGAACAAGGCAGGGTGGTGGGGTGGAGTAGGGTGGGGTGTGGGGATGTGTGTCCAGGTGGTTTGGGAAGCAGCTTGATGGAGAGGGGGACAACAGTTATTTCCTGGTGTGAATTCAGGCTGTTGAGAAAAGAAGGGAACAAAGCTGATGGGAATGTTGAATTATTGGGGAAAAAGAAAAAGCCAGAGAAATCCATCTAAGGTCAACTTTTTATTTGACTTTTAGAATAACTCCTTGAAATAAAATCCTGGTATAATATTGGACAACATGTTTCCACAGCAATGCACCAACAAATTTTTAAAAAAAGCAATTTTATAAACAATAAAAGGGGAAAAACCTTGTATCTTTGACATTTAAGAATACCTCATCTAATTATAGTCCAGCTCAGTACAGAGACACTATAGTTAATGGAATGCTGGGAATAAGTTACTCCCCGTCCCTCTGCTCCTGAGGAGTGGACCAGGGGACACTAACACTGAATAACATTCCAAGATTTGATTTTTATTTTTACTCTGAGACAAGGTCAGGCCATATTGCCCAGGAGTACTTTGGATGCTCTTCCTCAGCCATGGGAATTGCTGGGGTTATAGGTTTTGGCCACTACAGCCACTCTTTTCATTTTTCCCCTCCTTTGAGATTATAATGAGCATGGTCACACCACAATAAAATCAGAACTCTTTGAAGGCTGGCTTGGTTATCTGTGATCATTAACAATGCCTGACCCTATGGAAGTGTAAAAAATATACAATGTAAATACAAAATGCAAAATTTCCTTTTTAAGTTAATTTGAAAAAAAGTAGGACTGCTCTGTATTGCAAATTCACATTTTGGTTTTGGTGGAGCAGTGGCAGAGCACATTACATCTGGTGGTGGTGCTGACTAATGTTCAAGGAAGTGACCACCTTTAGATTAAGACAGCATGTGAAGGATGACCACGTATGTGACTTTTAAGATTTTAAAAAACTTTTCTTAATTTCTCTCTCTCTCTCTCTCTCTCTCTCTCTCTCTCTCTCTCTCTCTCTCTCTCTCGGTGCTGGGGAGCTGACTCAGTGGTGTTTTACCACTGAGCTACATTCCTGTTCCTTTTAATTTTTGGTTTTGAGACATGGTCTCAATATATTGCTAGGTCTTACTAAAATGCTGAGGCTGAGTCTCCAAATTGTGATCCTCCTGCCTCAGCCTCCCATGTCTCTGGGATTACAGGCCATGCTTGGCTTATTTTTCCTTTCCTTGCTGTCTTGGCATCCTCATTGGTACCAATGTTGCCATATCATTTTTGTTGCCCTTTGCCATAGCTACCCCAGCATCCTCCTTTCATTTCCATCCCCTTCCTCACCATCACCTTACCCTTGTTTATCTCCATATGTGTCTGCTTGGCCTTCTAAAACCATCATCCTCTTTAGCATTCTATTTACCAGGGGCTCTTCTAATCTGACTCTCCACAATTTCCCTTTTCTCATGATGTCCTTGGTGGGGACCTGAGAGCTGGTATACATGCCACCTATCACATGGTGGATAAGTTTAGATCCCATGCAGAGTGTTCCAAAATGAGGCTTGAGATCTGGACTTTGGAACCAGACCTGCCAGAGTCATGGGGCAAAGAAGGCATCAGCAGAGGGGGCTGTGGCTAGGGGCGGGTAGGATCCTGGAACAAAGCAAATGGCTTTGGAAGCAGCTGGAGGCTCCACCCAATTTTGGTTTGCTCTACATTCTCAGTTCCAATGTCCTCCAACACTTCTGAGACCCCAAATATACCCCCATGTACTCCAAAGCACACAATGACTGCCTCCACTGACAGGTTGTCCTCAGCACACAACATAAGACCCATCTGCTACCAGCCCATAAACAAGCCTCCGGGAATTTAACTGCCCATCAATGTGTTCCTTCTACTTTCTTTATTTTTGGTTACAGAGGCACTATATATCCTGGAATCAAGTTAGAAAACTGGATTCCTCCTTCTCCTCCTCCTCCTCCTCCTTCTTCTTCTTCTTCCACTAGGGATTGAACTCAGGGGCACTGGATCACTGAGTTCCATCCCCATTCCTAATTTATATTTTAGAGACAGTGTCTCACTGAGTTGCTTTTTGCCTCACTATTGCTAAGGCTTTGAACTCATGATTCCCCTGTCTCAACTTCCAGAGCAGCATGGATTACAGCTGTGTTCCACCATGTCCATCTAGTATTTTTATGTTAATTTAACTTCTGCACTGATGGCTGCCATGAAGTTGCCTAATTAAAACCTTATGTTTATTTTTTGGTACTGGGGATTTAATTCAGGCCACTCAACCACTCTACCACATCCCCAGCCCTTTTTAAATAATTTATTTAGAGACAGAGTCTTGCTGAGTTGCTTAGGGCCTCACTGAGTTATTGTGGTTAGCTTTCAACTCCTGATCCTCCTGCCTCAGCCTCCCAAACCTCTGGGATTACACAACCCCACCCCAAACCTCAATTTCACCTGCTTTACATCATTGTATTCAGTCTTCTCAGAGTTTAGCTAATCTCTCTGAGCTTCAGGACTCTATTTGTATAATAATGTATATCCCCATAGTGCTACAAGGAGATAATGAAGGAAAAAATCTGTTACAGCTGCAGAATTAGCCTTCATACATTTGTAGTTTTAACCCCCAGTAACAACAACAAAAACCAAAAAAGCAAATTGTTAAATTGCTTCAATAGAAAGAGGAACATGCAGATTCTCTGATTCAGGAAGGAGAGAAACTATTAAGCATTGGTTGCATTTTCTTCACATGAAGGTTAAAAAAACCTTCCAAGTATTATTACCTTCTCTCACACTATTTGGAGAGTGAAAGGTCCCAGATTTGGGAAGAAAATTCAAAGGCATGCAGTTTCTTGGTGAAATGGAGATTTCTGTTCTATCAGAGGACTGTATGAAGCACAAGATGAATTAAGTGAGCACTGAGGTGCATACCTGTGATTCCAGCTACTCCAGAGGTTGAAGCAGGAGAATTGCAAGTTGGATGCCCCCATCAGCAAATTAGCAGGATCTTGACACTCCCTGCCCCCAAAAGGCAGGGGCTGAGGGATGTAGCTCAGTGGTAGCCTGCCTCTGGGTTCAATCCCTAGTACTGAGAAGTAAAAAAAAATTTTTTGACAAACTATCTAAGGCTCATAAAACTTTAATCTTATGTCTTATGTTTATTCAATTTCAATCTGTGGTGTTTCCTGCTTCCATGCTCAGAGTTTCCTGAGAGGAGAAGAGGAGAAAGTCAGAGAGAGAGAGGAAGAGAGCAGAGAGAAAGAGAAAGAGAGCAGAGAAAGAAGAGGAAGAAGGGAGAGAGGAAGAGGGCAGAGAGCAGAGAGAGGAGGAAGAGGACAGAGAGGGTGTGAGCTTTCAAGCTTGGGCTAAGAAGAGTTGCATAGGTGATGTGGCAGGTGCTGATTGGCAGGGTGGCTCAGGAACAACCAGCAGACACTGTGTCCTGTGGGAATTAGTCAAAAAAACTTTTGAATTTAGTGCTATTGGGCTTGGCACCCTTCTGAGAAGAGCAGGAGAGTAAGGGATTCTGTGTTCTCCCGAAAAGAGAGAGAGCCTGAACTTCAGCAGTGAGTCTCCCTCACACCCAATGTTTCTCCTTTTTTGCTTTTGTGTTGGGAGCAGGGTGACAAAATCCTCTGGCTCCTTCCTGCTGGAGAGAAACAACGAGTGTGAAGGAAGGGAGGGATGGCAGGATGCGGGGACAAGAGAAGCATGGCTGTAAAGGCCAGGGCGCTGAAGATGTGAATTTCCTTGGGGCTGAAGGCAATGAATGTTCCTGGAAGCCCTGGGTCATGACTAGTCTCTGTCCAATCCTTGTCCTTGCAAAAAGGAGCATTCAGCCAGCTGTCCTGTTGGAGGGCCTCCACGAGCTCCCTGAACCAGGTGCGCCACATGATGAGCCTAAGAACACCCAAGATAACCCAAAGGCAAGGAGCAGCAGGAAGAGGAGACACCACATTAGCTTTTGGCCAGAGGTCCAGTGAGAGGGGCTGGCTGAGAACAGACCAGCAGTCAGGAGGAGGCACAGGAGAGCTAGTGGGCCTAGAAATCCTTGGTAACAGGCTAGTGATGTTCCCAGTTGTGTTTCCATTTTGTAGCTCCATATGCACGATGGCGAAGTTCCATCAGCCACTGTTGAGGCCTTCACATAAGGGACAGGTGTCCTCCAAGGGGGCAGGTAGCTGGGAATCCCTGGGGCGAGGCTGGTTAAAGGTCTGATTAGATATCTGCCTATTTTGTTCTGCAGGAATCTCTGATACATGGTAGAAAGCCCCAAAACAATAAAATCCCCATTAGAGGGGAATCCAGGGTGTCTAAGGAGGCAGACAGAGTGGTTGTGAGGGACATGGGTGCCAGGAGGGTGGCAGAGAGAAGGGAAACTAGAGTGAGACATGTTGCTGTGAGGGTTTCTCAGGGTGGGGAAGGTCCTCCTCGGGAAGGGGGAAGGAACAGTCAGGTGTGAGATGTGGAGTTTTAAAGGATTCTCAGGGGCAGTGGAGCAGATGGATTTGTGGGAGAAGGACACGGGATGGTCAGTCTGGGCTCCCTCTGTTGGAGGTGGAGCTGGCCTCAGCCTGGAAATGTGAATCCATGAAGTCAGTTTGCCTGGGAATTCCTGTAGGTGTGCAGTGGTGGGAGTGCACAATATAACCCTCAGGGGGCCCTTCCACTTAGGTGTCAGGGTAGGCATGTCACCAGAAGGAGAGAAATACACCCAGTCACCTGGGTTAAAGGGAAAGAGATGTGTGACCTAGAGGGATCAGGTAATAGAGTTTTCTGGTGTTTCCAAATCTGTGTTTGGATGAAACTAAGGAGGGGATGACCGAGATAATCTGGAAGAATGCAGGGTGAAGGAGTCACCCCAGGTGGTAGGGATGGGCGTGCATCACCTCCAAAGGGGATGTTTGAGTTGGTATTTTGGGGAGCGTCCGAAGGCGAAACAGGGTGACTGGAGAGGTTTGACCCAGTGGAGATGTAGCTACAGGGAGAGCTTGGTGAGGGTCTCCTTTAGGGTGAGGTTAATGCGTTCTACTTTGCCTGAAGAGGTGGGATGATACAGGGTGTGTAGATTCTAGGGAATGTGGAGATCCCCAGAAATGCATTGTGTGATTTGAGAAGTGGGAGGATCTCAAGTTTGAGGCCAACTTTTTTGGACCCTGTCTCAAAATAAAAAATAAGAAAGGGTTGGGATAAAGCTCTGTTGTTAAGTCAGTGGAACTTCTACTGGGTTTATCTGTAATAGACATTAACATTTGTGGTGTGGTTATGATCCCCCTAATGTTCCCATTCATCATAGGAGAATGTCTTCCATTTCAAAATGTTGCAGGCTCAAGAGCCGCTTTGGCTAGGTCTTTCCAATCTTGAGGGCAATTAAGTTCCAGATTGAGTGATTCAAGCATTTGCTCTGCAAATGGCTCCCTGGGCACATCCTGTTTCATACTTTATTTAACTTCTTCAGGATACCCAATGCATGTGGATACCAAGTGGCAGGGCACTGTGGTGGTGATGGGGCATGTTCACTGGAAAGGCTTGTACTTCCTTACCCCACTTTCCATCTCTTATCTTACATAGATCTTCAAAAGGATCTATGGCCTCCTTGAATGGGTTCCTGCGAGATCATGTCTTGGGGATGTCTGGCGGTCTGGTCATTTCTAAGCTGTCATAGTCCCTTGCTGGCTTTGGTGTTGCCTCATAAGAAGGCAGTTGCCATTGACTTCCTGATAGGCAAAGGAAGGATATAATCTTTGCCTCTCAGTAGAAGGTACACTTGCACCATTTGTGGTCACCTCTTCCTGTGCCGTGATGGCTAGTGGTACTTTTTCTGTTTCTCTCCCTCCTGCACCTGCTGCGGTTACTGGCTTCAAGATAGATAGATTATCACCCATGCCTTTTTTCCCTTGTCTGTCTTTCACAGCCTTGTCTTCCCTCAGGGTCATCATTATATGATAAGGGTATGTTTTAGGACCCCCTAAACTTTGCTGAATGGATGTCACATGGGAAAAAACATATGGTGGTAAAGTCTCACTTTAGCTTGCCACAAATTTTCTATTATGTTGTCCTATATTCTAGAATAAAAAAAATCAGCAACACTTATCCATGGACTGATATCAATCACAACATCCCAGAACGTCTGGGCTTCTCTTTTATTCAGGGTTAAACCTCTAGTATCTAAGAGAGTGCACAACACTTGCAGCTGTGAGTCTTTGGTGAAACTTGGTAGGTTCCCCTTTTCACCTTCCTCATTGCTCTTTGAGGGACCACCCTGTCTTTAGACTTACCTCAGGTCCCTGTTTGGGCACCAGCTACGTGGGCTCTCTCTTGTCCAGTGAGGAGGTCTTTGGAACAAAGTAGAGGAGAGCATGGCTTTGGAGTCACTAATCAAGACCTCTGGAGAGGCTGGGGTTGTGGCTCAGTGGTAGAGCGGTTGCCTCACACATGTGAGGCCCTGGGTTCAATGTTCAGCACCACATAAAAATAAATAAAATGAAGGTATCTTTAACTAAAAACTAAATATATATTTTTAAAAAGTTACCTCTGGAAACCAAGCAGGAAGCAGGTCTGACTGTATTGCCCAGTTACCATGTATATATACTTAGGCAGTAGCTAAGCAGATTATAGGCAGTCACCAATACAATTTTTGGGCAACTGTACTTGCAGTGACCAATTGAGGAGCAGGCCATGGAGCAAGGGCAGGAACTGTAACATGCAGCCTCATGCCAAGGGCTTTGCCTAAGGGGTAAGCGGTTTGCTTCTTACATGCCTAGCAAAGGGAGTGGTTTGCCACTCAGACTCCCTTAATGTATGCTATGTATGCAGTACTCCATGCATTTGTCCCCACATAGGAGAAGAGCTAATTCTTACTGAGTGCCTACTCTGTGTCAGTGTATTATGTATCCCTACAACAGCCCTGCACAATCAGCCTAGTCATCCCCATTCTGCTAGGAAGCTAGGAGTCTGAGAGTTTGGGTAAAACACTCAATATCACACAGACAGAGATGGGTGAGTGTAGAACTAAGATGAAGAAACATCACTGAATTGCAGCCTGTGTTCTAAACTACTCTTTGCTATCTCAAATCAAACTAGTAGTTTCATAAAATCTGGGTTTTGAAAATCAGTTGATATGTTAGGATGAACAGGGGTATTAAAGGATAAATGGGCATTGCTCTTGAAATGCAACACCTTTGATCTGACAGTCTAAGTGTGGCCTTCAAACTAAGGGCATCATCAAGTCATTGGAAAACCCTGCTCTTCTCACTCAGAGAGATGAATGTCCTCAGAGGAGTTTATAATATTATAATAAAAAAGTCAGTCCCCCTGTGCTGCCAAGGCCCCTCATTCACAAGAACCCCCTGGAATCATCCCTCTGACTTTGCTTGTGAGCTGGGTGCAGGCTGCAGCCAGCTATGTCCTCTCTTCCCTGCTTTCCAGTTAGAGATATCCACCCAACACCAACTGATTGGGGTTTCATTAGTTCCTTGGGTGCATTTTCCACTTCTCAAGGACCACTCTTCAAAGGTTCTTTAAAAAAAACTATATATATATATATATATATATATATATATATATATACATACATACACACACACATTTATGTGGTGCTGAGGATCAAACCCAGTGCCTCCTGCATGGTGGGCGAGCACTCTACCACTGAGCCACAATCCAAGCCCCTCTTCAAGGGTTCTTTGTCAATAATTACGACAGTACTAAAGACTTGAAGGATCTTTCTATTGGTGTTGAGTGATGGTATTTCTTAATAGGACTGCTTTTTACTTTTGAGAGAGAAAAATTAAATGTGCTGCTTTATACTCAGCTTATTTTGCCTGCAAAAACATAGGAATAATTTTGTTAAAGTGAGTAGCTTTCTCAATCATTCTATCGAGACAGGAAAATGAAAAGGCCTCTGTGTGTTTATCATTTCCTTGTGGATGTTTAAAGAAAAAGGGTCATAGATGCCCTGAAAGGACTGGTGCATGCAACCCAGATAAGTAATGCTGAGAATAAGCCAGTTACTTGGGATATTACCTCAAATGGGATTTAGAAAGCTAGGGCCTTTGAACCAAGTACAGTCAGCTGTCTCTTTTTGTAAATAAAGTTTTATTGGAACTCAGTGATGCCTACTGTTATTTGTGGCTCCTGTATGCTATGGCCACCAAGCTGAGTAGTTGCAACAGAGCCTCCACACAGCCCAAATATCTAAAGTAGATACTGTCTTGCCCTTTCTAGGAAAAAGTCTAATATTCTTCCACCTTAACAAAAGAATGCAGTGCTTTGGTGTACACATTAGGATCTCCATATGCCTAACTGTTCAAGTGAAAATGCTGTTTACCTGCCTATGTTCCCATTTGTTGTTAAGGGAAATTTAGCTGCAAGTTCAGATAGAAGAGAAAAGGTTGTTCAGAAGCTAAAGACCCATTGATACTCTTTTATTCACATTTTTATCAATTTGAAAACAAACCAAGACTGAATGGAATATATGAGCCATAGAAGAAAGTAAATAATTCTTTGCTGTACCCCTTTCATGTCTTCCATGAGATCACTGATTCTAACACACAGGTTAAAGATTATGTAGGGCCAATGGCCAACACTGAGGACAGGCTTTTTTTTTTTAATTGACCAGAAATGGTTTTCCCTCCACTAAAGATGCGTGTGTAATTCTCTTAGGCTAAAACCTCTTTAGCATTTAGCATTTGGTATCTGGCAGTTTGCCATCAGTGTAACCTTCGTACTGAAAATTCAGCACTTAATGGCTATTTGTGTCAAAAACACGGATGCGATAAGTGAGTATCAGTTTCACAATGAGATAATTGGCATGCATGACATTCTTCCGCTTCATTTGAAAACTGACTTGAAGATGAGGGAAAATGAGCTGTCCTTAAAAAAAATTTAAAACGTGGTGGGATATCAGAAGCTTTCTGGAACACCCAAGTTATCTGTAGTGTGAGGTTAAGAGAATCCAGGGACCCTGAGCTCACTTGTAAAGAAATAAATGCTTTCTTCAGCAGAGCATCTGGAGAAATATTGCCTTTTCTAAACTTTTTTAAACTTTTCTAAACTGTTTTAAAATTAATATTTGGAGTATGGAATTATATGCCTTGGCCATGATCAGTAAACCATAATAACAAGGATGGGGAGGGTTCATATTTATAGAGTCATTACTATATGCAAACAAATGCTCATGGTCTACACTGCTTATCCAGTAAACATTTCCCGAAGCTCTGTGAGGTGGCTGATGTTCATCCCAACTTTACAGTTTAGTAGAGAATGTATAAATTAAAGTGAGGTCTACCTGATTGGAGCGCCATGGTTTTTAACTGAAGATAACTTTGCTCTTCACTTGCCCAGAATCAGGGATCCTGAGCCATGTCTATATACATTTCAAGTTGTGCCTGGGCGTGAAAGTAGCCATAGCCATCTGGTGGTTCAAGGCACACTGTGGTAGCTTTTCATCACTGTGATCAAAACACCTGGTGAGAACAACTTATAGGAGGCAAGGTTTATTTGGCTCACAGATTGATTGGTTCAGTCCTGGTTGGTTGATTCCATTGCTCTGGGCCAGAGGTGAGGTAGAATATTATGGCAGAAGGGTGTTATGAAGGAATACTGCTAAGATTATAGCAGCCAGGAAGCAGAGGGAAGGAGAGCTAGGAGCCAGGGGCACAAGATGTATTCCCCAAGTGTTCAGTGAACCACCTCTTCTAGCCACACCCCACTTGCCTATAGTTGCACCCAACCCAGGAGTCCTTTTAAATTCTTCATTCATCAAATGCATTGATCCACAATGAGGTTCCAACTCTCATGATCTAATCATCTTACCTCTGAATTATTGAATTACTTGAATGAGAGCATCACCACTTATAAAAACACTTGGAAAGAATGATCAATAAACAGATTTTGTAGAATTATTTTTTATTCTAACACATTTATTGATTGAACAGGGAAGGCATTTTATTTAGTTTTAAAACTTCTGTCATTTGATTATCAGTTATTTTCTACCTCTGGTAATGTCCAGATTTAAAAATATTGGAGATCAGTTTATCTTATATTTAACATGTCTACTATTTAGTTAATTACTTTTCACATATCCTTTTTTTCTTTTTTTAAAATTTATTTATTTACTATAATTTTTTATGAATGATAGTAGAATAAATTTTAATTCATAGTACACATATAGAGCACAATTTTTATGTCTCTGGTTGTACACAAAGTAGAGTCACACAATTCATGTCTTCTTACATGCACTTTGGACAATGATATCCATCTCATTCCACTGTCTTTCATAACCCTCTGCCCCCTCTCCCCACTCCTTTCCCATTACCCTATCTAAAGTTCCTCCATTCCTCCCATGCTTCTCTCCCAATCCCAATTATGGATCAGCATCCTCATAACATAGAAAACATTTGACATTTGATTTTTTGGGATTGTCTTACTTCATTTAGCATTATATTCTTCAACTCCATTCTTTTACCTACAAATTACATGATGTTATTCTATTTTAATACTGAGTAATATTCCATTGTGTATATATACACAGTTTCATTATCCATTCATCTACTGTCAGAATGGCTGCTATCTCCAGTCAGAATTACTGCTATTAAGAAGACAAGCAACAATAAGTGTTGGCCAGGATGTGGGGAGAAAGATAAACTCATACATTGCTGGTGGGACTGCAAATTGGTGCAACCAATATGGAAAGCAGTATGGAGGTTCCTTGGAAAACTTGGAATGAAACCACCATTTGACCCAGCTATCCCACTCCTCAGTTTATACCCAAAGGACTTAAAAATAGCATACTATAATAATGCAGGGTATTTTATATATATATACACACCCACACACATACGTACACACAATAGAATATTACTCAGCATTTAAAGAGAATAATATGATGACATTTGCAAGTAAATGGATGGAGTTGGAGAATATAATGCTAAATGAAGTAAGTCAATCCCAAAAAGCCAAAGATGAAATGTTTTCTATGATATGAGGATACTAATCCATAATGGGGATTGAGAGAGGAGTGTGGGAGGAATGGAGAAATTTTAGATAGCACATGGGGAGAGAGGAGAAGAGAGGAGGCAGGAGGTTAGGAAAGATGATGGAATGAGATGGACATCATTTCCTCAAGTACATGTGTGTAGACACGAATGGTGTGATTCTACTTTGTGTACAACTAGAGACATAAATAATCGTGCTCTATATGTTTACTATGAGTTGAAATGCATTCTGCTGTCATATATAACAAATTAGAATAAATAATTAAAAAATAAAATATACAGTGGCTTGAGTCATGGTACCTAACTCTATTTACTAGGCAAATTTCTAGCTTGCTACACAGTACCACTAATAGGAGTAGTGGCCCAAATTCTATAACTGATTGCTGTTCCCTCTGTTGGGAGGAGAGATTTTTTGAAATATTCATCATGTTCCAATCAATTTTAACAGATCAGGGTATCTGTGAAAAGAAAATGATTGAGAGCAAATATATTGAAACTGTTTTATTTGGAATGAAGTCTTCTTGTGAGAAATCAATGTGTTTTTTTTTTTTAAGTTGTAGTTGGACACAATACATTTATTTATTTATTTTTATGTGGTGCTGAGGATGGAACCCAGGGCCTCGCACATGCTAGGTGAGCATTCTACCACTGAGCCACAACCCCAGCCCCCCCCCCCAAGTCAAATTGTTTTGAATTGACAATTCCAGGAATCCATCCCAGATAACTTGAGATTTCCGTATGAAGTGCCATCCTCTCCCATCATTTTATACTCAGAAATTGCTCCTGGTTTTGAGTTTCAGCTAAAGTCTTATTTCATTTGTAATTTTTCCATTCTGGTCCTCATTCATATTGGAGGTTAACCTGGGTGTCCTGCTTTGCTTACCATTCCTGATATTTTCAACTGTGTTTGGGAACACAGTAAAGAAGACTGGGTGGAGCTGCATTCTAATACAGCTGCTTTCTGTTTGTGGTGGGATCTTGGCTAGGTTACTCAACTAGCTTCAGTAGTTAGATTGTTAAATGTGCACAAAACCCAGTATCTGTTCCCCAGGTGATGGTTGAGTCAGGGTCAGAATCAGCATTTAGCTCAAGCCAGGTATCATGCCTGTTACCACAATGGGGTGGAGGTGCCCAGTAGGATTGTAGCCCCCCTACCAAGAACAGTAGCCAGTCCCTCTCTGTTACGTCCCTGCTTTCCAGATAGTATGTGGCAACAGTAAGCATACAAACTGATAGAAGTGTTTTCCAATATAATTAAATGCACTCTTCCATCCCAATTGAGAAAGGAGGGAGAGAGAATTTAATGCAAATAAGCACTAGCTGTGAAAAGTCTACTCACCCCAGTCTCTCCACTTCAAGATTCAGATGGAAATTTTAAGGAAACCTGGGTGTGTATAGGCATGCTCCAGTGGCTTCTGTGCTTTAATCATCAGAGTGCATTTTATTTCCTATCTCCATCACAGGGAGGGCTCCCATAGCTGTAGAGAGATGAGAACTTCTCCCCTCCACATGGACCCTTCTCCTGGTACTGCCTCACCCTGGTTTGCTGTGCAGTTGTGAAGTGCTGGTTTCCTAGACAGGGCTCCTGGGCTTAAGTGGAAAGTGAGGCTGGTGTGAACATAAGAAGAGGTAGGTATGGACATTTACTCAAAGCAGTGTCTTAGCCTTTGGAATTGTTTCTGATTGTTGTCTGGCTTGATCTTAAGTGCATTTTCCTCCAAGAACATTCTCCCATCAGTGTTAACATAAGCAGGAATTCCAATTCCCAAGAAAGGTCTCAGGCTCACTAACCAAAGGCATGAGGGCCTTGTGCAAAGAGGCCAGGTTCTTACACAGCCCTCAGGTAAGCTTGGCCCACTGAAGATGAGCATTTCCTCTGACATGGCTCATGGCTTCCTAGAGGTCTAAGAATGTTTTCTTTAGACAGGAGTGTTCCCGAGTTGGAGATACTGCCCTAATAAATCAGATTTCTCTTGTGGAAAAGAACTGAGGATATCATGTAGATAGTGGGAGGGAAATGAGGTAATTATAATGGAAACTGAAAACATATTGATTGAATTTGTTTTACAATGTGGAAGAATGATAATTTCTTTGTTATAATTAAAAATAAATAGGTATATTATTCATGTCAAATCAAAATAACATTATCTAGCTAATGTTTATTTAGAACTATCCCACATTTTACTAAAAAATATCATGTAAAAGTCATGGGTCCTAAGAACACTGTTCAATGAGTTCTGACAAAGGTGTGTGTGTCCAGGTACCTGATGCTGGATGGTGGAGCAGAGCAGAAGCTGGTGACTGCTAACTGTGCCTACATGGAGCTGGGGAGTATTTCTGTGTAGTCTGTGGGATAAGAAGGCTTTTCTTACAGGGTTATTTTAAATGAAGCCATAAAGAATATTGAAGAAAAACCAATGCTGCCCTCAAAGTCTAAAACATTCGCTCTCTGGAATTTTACAGGAAAACTGTTCCAAGCACTATTGGACACAGCCACCACCCTAGAATGTTTCCTCATGTTCTGCCTGCCAGAGGCACCTGGGAATCTGATTTCTATCTCCATTGATTAGTTTACCTGTCTTGAAGTTAATAAAAATGGTCTCATGCAGCTTGTGTGCTTCAGGGGCTGCACTGTTGCATGAAGCATAGAGTTTGAGAAATCTATGTGTGTATTGGTGATTCGTTCTTTATTGCTGAGTATTATTCCATTCTGTGAACAGTGTATCCATGCTAGTGGTGACAGGCACTTAGGTTCTTTCCATTGATTTTCTTCTAGTAGGAATAAAGCTATTGTGAACACTCTTATAGAAGTCTTTTTATAAACACAGATTTTTATTTCTTAGAGTTAAAGATTTGAGAATGAAAGTACTAACTGGTAAGGTAGACAGATTTTAACTCTAAGGAACTGCTAAGCAGGGTGCAGTGGTACACACCTGTAATTCCAGTGATTTAGGAGGACCACGAGGCAGGAGGACCACAAGGTCAAGAAAAGTATCAACAACTTAGTGAAAACATGTCTCAAAATATAAAACATAAATGAATAAATAGGGCTGGGAATATAGATCAATGGTAAGAGAACCCCTCAGTTCAATCCCCAGAACCAAAAAACAAAACAAAACAAAAATAACAAAAAGCTGCTGCACAAATTTCCATGGTAGAGACACTCTGGTGTGTACATTCCCAACAGAGAGAAACATGGAAAAGATCCAGTGGTTCTTCAATGCCACTAGTGCTCAGTTTTGCCAATCTTTAATACTGTTCTCGATGCTTTAAAAGAACCGACTCAATCCCCTAATGACCCTTGGAGGTAAGTGTAATCACAAACTAAGGAGCCTTAATCCAAATATATGAAATTCAAAAGGCTCCAAACTTCAAAACTTTTGAGCATTGATACTGTCACAGTAGAGAATCTAATACTATAAAACTTTGTCTCATGCACAAAATTATTTTAAGTATGTAAATGCTTACCTTCCAGCTGTGCAGAGGAGGTACATGACAAACTTAAATAAATTTCTTGTTTAGACTCAGATTTAATTCCCAACACACCGCAGGTTGATTACTTCTCAGGTAACAGATAACAAAAGATCCAAAATTCTAAAATACTGGAAATCAGAAACAACTGGTCCCAAGCATTTGAAATAAGGGATTTTCAACCCATATCCTTGTATTAGAGATAAGAAAACTGGTTCCCAAGATTTAAGGAATTTCCTGTGTCACACTGCCACTGAGGGTCCTTGTGGTCTTTCACAAGTGCACATCGAGCCACTCCATTGAAGTACCTTGTGAACCCTTCAGGACTCATCACCTCCTAGGCCAAAAATACATCGTGTATTTTTGCTGGCTGTATCTGGTAACCCTATTTGTTTTGCAGGCAGGGGCTGACACAAGTGGTTTTCAATATAATTAAATGCACTCTTCCATCCTAATTGAGAAAGAAGGGAGAGAGAATTTAATACAAATAAGCACTAGCTGTGAACAGTCTGCAAGGAGCTGTCCCTCGGAGACAGGGACTGGGGCTATGTTCTAATTGCATTGCTCCCTAGAACTTCCAGATACTCCACCCGTGCTGCTTGAGGTAGTATCTTACCTTGAGATGCTTCCAGTTGACAAGCAGCTGTCAACTGTGTGTATGCAGCTTGTACAGAGTTCAAAACCAGATCAAGATAGACTAATGGATCCAATGGTCAAATAAAGATCAACAATTGATTGGTTGGTTGATTTTTATAGAGTTGACATTCACAGAATATAAAATGAGCCATTTTTAAGTGAAGAGTTCAGTGGCATTTATACACTGACCCTGCTATGCCATTACCACCTTTGTCTACTTCCAGAACATTCCTCACCCAAAGAGAAGCTGTTCTCTTTAGCAGTCACCTCCCCACCTACTCCTCCCAGCCAGCTTCCTGACCACCACTCATCTATTCCAAATTTCTATAGATGGACTTATTTGGATATGTCTTGTGCAAAGAAAACCACACAACTTTTTACTTTTTGTGTCTTGCTTCTTTCCCTCAGCAGTTTTCAAGTTCATGCACATTGTAGCGTGTATCAGTATTTTCTTCTTTTTTGTGGGGGAAGAAACTCCATCCCAGGTATAGACAGCAACTTAATTATCTATTCATCCACTAGACTGTCTCTACCATGGCCCTCAGGGTTGTCTTGCAGCCTTTTGGTTATTTCCAATGGTGCTACTCTGGATTCGCATCTGCAAGTACTTGCCTGTGCAGCTGTCTTCAGTGACATGTGTATATTCATGGTCTGTGTTTGTAAAACCACATCTGTGGAGATCCAGGGAGAGATTTGGTATTTGTTGTGGTGATGGTAGGTGGTTCTAAGAATTCTCAGGTTTGAACCATTGAATATTTTCTTTATAAAAAATATAACAGTAGAAAAATGTTTTGGGGTTAATATGAAGAAAACATCATTTAAAACTTGCATATCCATGTGGGAAAAAAGTGACCAACAATTTATTTCCAAACTCAGTGAAGCCTGTAGCAATCTTCTGAGTTAAACTGCTCCAGTGAGAATCAGAGAGGCCAGACACTTTACTGCAAGGTTACACCAAGCTTTTCAGAGTGTACACAAAGGCCCTCCCTGGGTTAAGAATGCCCACCTTTTCCACCTTCCTCTTAGCTTAGGATTCCAGATGCCCAGTTATATTTATTTTTTTCTTTCTTTTTTTTTTTTTAAAGAGAGAGTAAGAGAGGAGAGAGAGAGAGAGAATTTTTAATATTTATTTTTTTTAGTTCTCGGCGGACACAACATCTTTGTTGGTATGTGGTGCTGAGGATCGAACCTGGGCCGCACGCATGCCAGACGAGCGCGCAACCTCTTGAGCCACATCCCCAGCCCGCCCAGTTATATTTAAATGTTTGATAAGAAACAAAAGTATTTACTATAACTATGCCACAAATATTGCATTATTTGCTGTTTTTCTGATATCCAGTTTTAGCTGGCATCCTGTATTTTTTCTGGCTATCTCTGGTATCCCTATTCTTGTTAACCAGAGAGCGGCAGTCTGATTTGTAGCCACTTGTAGAATAAACTGTATCTGCAAAGACTCTTTGATCACTCAGTTTTCTGGCAGAAAACCATTTCCCATATATATAATGTAAACATTAAGAGACAAAGTATGTGGGACTCACAGAATGTGAAATGGAGCATTTTCAATGTAAAGTGCTTTCTCCCTGGCCCCAGTTCATTAGTGAAAGCTAGTTATTTAAATTACACAGCTAATCTCTTCCACCACCATTGGATTATAAATCAAGGAGGTGGCTACTACGGGAAGAAGTCTAGGGCTCTTGCACAAGTTGTCATCAAGCTAAGAGGGGCAGAACATTTCCTATTACTGTATAATGCATACATGGTAATGACTGAACCTCCGCTTACAGCATATTATCTCTATGCAATTCTCTTGCTAAAATAAAAGAAACAAAACTGGAACATATTGGCTAATGAGCCAATTGCAGTCAGAAAAAAGACTCTGGACGCAGAGAACCAGGAAGAGCAAAAGCCATGATTTTGAGATGAGCCTGAAATATTCCAGGAACCAAAAAGAGACCAATGGGGCAAGGGGTCTGAGCAAAGAAGGAAGTGATAATGAACCTGAAGTGTTGGAATTACATTACAAGAGCAGAACTTCTCAATCTGCCCTGTGCCACAAAATACAGAGGTCTGGGCCCCCATGCTGGAGATTGGCATGCAATGGGCCCAAGTATGGATACACTTTCAAAGAATCTCCAAATGACAATTTTGAAAGCCACAGACACAAAACATTTTAGTCCTAATAAGTTTTGATTTATTGTTCAGGAGACCAGAACCATCATCAGTATTTTAGGTCTTTTGGAAGCTCAAACTCCTGTGAATTGGTGCTCTGCAGACAGCTGAAAACAGCCATAGCATGTTGCTCCCAACCTTTTCTCTTGTCAGATGAGGCTTGTGTCCATCTCACCTTTCCAAATATTTTGAATATTTAGTGGTGGGGCACACCATCACTGGTGCAATCCATCTGAACACTGCCCCTACTCACAGCAGAGGTTTTGTTGCCTCTCCCTCTAGTCAAAAATAATTGACTTGACTGGTTTCTAGAAGAGACCCACGTGCTCAGGAAATTTGAGGTGGGGGAGAGGAAAGGCTACAGCAGTCATTCTTTCAGTGAGTCTGTCTTATGGGCTGGACCTGTTGTGGTGGCAGATTCTCCTCATTCTGTTAGCAGTTGAAGAGGACTCAGGCAGTGTCACTCATGCTGAGGGTGGGGCCCAAGGCAGGTGGATGTGAAGGGTCCTTGCATTCAGACCTCCTGACTTCTTTGGGCTGCTTAGATGCAAATAGACTGAGGGAGGTCACTTCTGCATTGGGGATTTTTTAACCTCCTGACACTGAAATTTCAGTCTGTAGGACCCTGGCTTTTGGCTCTAAGGTATCACTGGGAACTCCTTCTGAAAGCAGAGACACAGGGTGACATTCTATTTGATTGTTCATGCTTTCTCTTTTCTTGAGATTGACAAGACTACCCTGGTGGACACCCAACTTGATGACTTCTCAGGTAACAGATACCAAAAGATCTGAGTAACTGATTGCAAGATTGTGCTGCCTAGATGTTTTTACATCCATTATTATATAGGCCTGTTCATTCTAAAATCCCCGGCTCATTGCCCTGGTCTGCAAGAGAGCTCATTCTGGAAGCAGTGATGAAACTCATGTTTATTAAAGGACCCCATGCTCTCTCACCATGTGGGCAGGGTGTGACTTAGTAACCTGATTATTACCTGGGTGACTCCTGCTGAATATTTGGAATATTATTTCCTTGCTTAGGGGTCATTGGAGACATGACAAAGCAACACAACAGCAGCTGTAAAAATCAATTCTGTGAAGTTCAATTATTGGATTGTCTGTGTTAAGCTTTTAGTGCTCACTGTTCCGGTTGTCGCCTTACTCAGATCCAAAGAATGGACTCTTGGAAACTCATTTATGCATTGACTTTGATCCCATCTTACCTGACCACACACTTGGTTGAGATATAGAAGCTGATTCCTTCTCCAGGCAAGAGGTTTGGCATCTCTGCCCATGCTTTTCTCTGTCTCTCTTTCTTGCCCTTCCTATTTATTAGGCAAAAACTCAGGCACTATCCACAGCCCCTTTGAATGGTACTGCCATTGGAAAATTGAGCAAGGCACCCTACAATGGAAAAAAATTCACCAGATGCTATTTCTATAATTTATTTCAAATTATATTGAACCAGATGAAATTGTCAACATTTGACCAGTTGGAAATTAGAAATTAGTCAAGTTTACATGAAGTATATTTCTACCTGTGCTATTTAGCTTTTATATTTTTGTCCTTTACGATTTTCTGATAATTTTGCTTTTGATTTGTTTGTTTATTCTCAAACGAGTAAATTATTTTTTTCATACTAATTATTAATTTCTTTTTTTCATTCAGGGGATAAATTCTGAGAACAAAACAAGGTCATGCTAAAGAGCTGTCAGCTCTATTGTCAGCCTGCTGAATCCAAAGTGCATTTAAGATTTTACAGGAAAAAAGACCTGGTTTTCAGTAGGGAGATGCTTTCCCAAGACTAGAATTGGTGAGTGAGGATCATTGCACAGAACTTCCATTAGTGCCAAATGTGGAACTTGAACAATAATTAGGCAGAGGCTTGATATTTTTAACATATGACAGCAGAAAATTATGTTTAAAAAAAAGAAGAAATTGTCTGCCACAATCTCCCTCCTCACTCAATCTCATGGATCCCTGGAAAGAGAGGACATTCATGACATCAGGAATGTCCTCTTGTGGATGGAGACAATCCACTTACCATACTGGGTCCCACACAGGACATCTGTAGGGGAAAATATCCTTTTCTACACCTTGCATTTGATCAGCGTCCTAACCTCAAGTTGTGGAAGTACAACGGGCAACCTTTAAGATATAATTGTTTTCTATTACTTTATTTTTTTTCATACAGGAGAGACCAAGTGTGTGTCATTTATGTGTGTCATGTCATTACATTCCATATTGCAGTGTAATGATGTGAAATGACTAAATGATAAAATGCCAGCCCACTGCCAAAAATTTAAGGTGAAATACTTTCATTGTATATTGGGAAGTTATTATTAACCCTTAAATTGACTTTGCCACATGAAATAATGCAAGAAGACTGGTACACACAGAATCAGGTGACTGCAGGTGAGGCTCTGAACCCCCAATTGCAGAACAATCAGGAGGAGGACTCTGGATTAGGAGCCTTCCTCAGGCCACGTAAATAAACATATAAAATAAAATAAACATATAAGAAATAAACATATAAGCTTAGAGCAGTCTTGCCACCTCGTGAATGTGGAGTTGCAATCATCAAAATACAACCTGACTGGGGTGTTTATTTTAAAAAAATGGGATTTAAGAACAGGTGGCTAAGAAAATCAAGTGGCCTGGCCTCCCCTTTGCCTGCTTCACCTCTGCCTTCTATTCCCTGTAGGGATATGAGATTTTGTTCTTTTTTCTTTTAAGGAAACAAAATCATGCAAAATTGCTGCATTTACATCATCAAATTACCAGAAGATTCAGTAGTTGTTAAAATAGCAATTGTGCCCCCTGCCCAGGCTATACAATTTCATGTAGAAAGTTTTGAAAGAGGGTTAAGAATGACATTCTCAGTGCTATGTTTTTTGTTTTCAAGTTCAAATCTATGTGACCTTCAGTGTTTGGAGGATTTGTGGTGAAACCCATTCTCACCTGTCCCTTCTCCCCGCAGGTTCTGACCAGCACACCTGGAGCCATAATTGTTGGCACATTGTTATGGCTAGTGGATATATTTGTTTCCATAGGTAAGTTCTGCTCTTCAATAAATCATCCACCTTCCCTGAAATCAAGGCACCACTTTGATGTCATTTGCTCACTTTCTCAAGCAAGCATTCAACTCATGTTTAGGTGCTCATCCAAGAAGTGAGTAGTTCTAGGCCAAACACTATTCTGCAGGTCATGGAACTTAAGGTCCTCATAATAACAATAAAGACAAAACAAATAAATAAGCAACACTTTTGAGGGCCACAGCTCAGTCGGGATGACACATGGCATTTTTGACAGAAGTACTGGTTGAGAGGTGACGCCAGCGAGTTCTCACAGAGTTCCTGTTGAGTTCCAGTTGAGCTCTCGCGGGGATTCCCAGAGTTCCCATTGGGTGGGGAAGTGCCGGAGGAGGGATATTTCCGGTTGCTGATTCCTGGACGTTCGGGAGAATTCCTGGGGAGTGTGTGTGGAGCATGCTGGTGGAGTTCAGAAATAAAGGTTGTGTCCAGCCAGACTGTGGCATTCGGTGGCCTGTACGGGGAACGCCTGAAGCTCGGAGGTAAGTGAAATTGCTCAACCCTGAGGGAAGGCAAGAGAATGGGTGACCATTTCAAAAAACAATGTGTTCTTGTTTTGATTTGTTTTGTTTTTGTTCCAAGCTGCCTATCCCCAGAACTTCCTCAGGCAAACTGGGAAAAATGGTTGGCTCAAGATTTGAAGTTTTTCGCCCCTGAGGAAGAGATAGAAATAGACCACAAGTGCACATGTCAAGAAAATAGGAAAATTCATACAACGATTTTTTGTTCCATTTTTGTTTCATTCTGTTTCGGTTTTGTATTGTGTTATTTTGTTGGGTTGCATTATCTTTATAGTAGATTAGAAATTAGTAAAAAACAAACTGAAAGAGTGTTAAGTAAATTGTTAGAGGTTCAAACTATGGTAGAAAACATGTTAGATCAAGCAAAAGAGAAGGTCTCTTGAGCTAGTCAGACAGAAGAAAAAAAATTAAAGGAAGAAGGGCCATCAGGAGGGAAAAAGCTACAACAGGAGGCTGCTACTAACAACGTTCTATCACCAGAGGGCATAATTCAACCAACAGCTCCACCTATAGAGACAGCTGAGTGGCCCTCAACCCCCATAGTTGATAGATGGGATCCTGAGACAGGACCTCAAAGATTAGCATGCCCTGTACTTGAGCAGGCAGGAGGGCAGCAAATTCACCATGCTTTAGATTTCAAAACAGTGAAGCAGTTAAAGGAGGCTGTAACAACCTATGGTCCTCAAGCACCCTTCACTGTAAACGTGGTCGAATCCATTACCAACTTGGACATGGCGCCAGCAGATTGGGCTAGCATGTGTAAATCTGTGCTAAATGGAGGACAATATTTGTTATGGAAGGTTAGCAATGAGGAATTTTGCACGGGGACAGCTAGGCGAAATGCAGCAGCCGGTTACCCTCAAAGAAATCTAGATATGTTGTTAGGAAAAGGACCTTATGAGGGTCAACCACAACAAATTGAATATGATCCTGCTATATATGCACAAATTTCTGCAGATGCAGTTAGGGCATGGAAGACTTTACAAGGACATGGAGATTTACAAGGTCAATTATCTAAGGTAATACAGGGAGCTAATGAACCTTACGCTGAATTTGTAGATAGGCTTATTCAAACAGCTACCAGAGTTTTTAATTTGCACAAAGACTGAGTCTCTACTCTTGTGAAAACAGCACCATTGTGTAAGACTGTGTGTGTGTGTGTGTGTGTGTGTGTGTGTGTGTGTGGTGTTGGCTTGGTTCTCAAGACTCACTCCTTCCCTCAGTCAGAAATTTGATGTTACACACTGATTTTGTTAGAACAAGGAATTTTACTAATATCTACTTACATACTATCATAATATACAAATCTAAGAATGAACATTTTCCCCAATATATCATGTTTGTATATAATGCAAAAACTACAGAACCTGTCACATGACTGCTCAGTCCCAACTACTGAAACTGTGGATACTTTTTCCCACCAAACTTGAGAATGGTCCCAGTCTGAAGTAAACTACTATCTAACTAAAGTCTTGATCACAGATAAGTATTTACACTCAAGGCAGTTTATATCTACAATGTATAAATGTCAGTGGAATATTTACCAAGTGTATACAAAAAGGAAATATTTAAGGTCATAAAACCAATTCCAATTTATAAAATTAAAGCTAAAATGACCCTTTTTTAATGTTATTTTCAAAGTTAAGAATAAACCCAGAAATGTTTCCTGAGCCTTAGTGTTACCAGAAGGCATTTTATTTAATAACAGTGCTGATATCTACTTTATAAAACATTCTCATATTTTCTAATCAACATTCATGGTACCCACTTTAATATAAATACTCTAACATATTCAAATTCTCACAAATTAGATTGTCATTCTTTTTCCAACTGTCTGAATGATTTGTGAAGCTAACCAAGTCAATAAAATTAAATCACGATAAAGGTTTATTTAATATATTTAGTATGCTATCTTTCTTGTGGTGCAGGCAGAAGGAGACCTTTGCTCAAGTGTTATTCATTATATTTAATATTGGTAGATATTAGGAATTAATTCCATTTCCTTTATATTATGATAAATTGTTTCATCTAATATAAGAGTAACCATATATCATGACTTTGCTGAGACAGGTCTAATGGCTTAGAAATAACTTAGATGTAAAACAAAAGATCAGAACAAAAATTGTCACAGAAGAACAAGATTAATGGACACAGAAGAATTTACTTTTTTAAATGATACATTCTATAAGATAAATAAAAAATGTGCAATATTAATTTTAGAGCACCTTTTAATATATGTAACAAATTAACATCTGGTGTATTTTTCACCTCTGGAACTTAATTTTTTTGAGAGAGAGAGAGAGAGAGAGGATTTTTTAATATTTATTTTTTATTTTTCGGTGGACACAACATCTTTATTATTTATTTTTATGTGGTGCTGAGGATTGAACCCAGTGCCCCACGCCTACCAGGCGAGTGTGCTACAGCTTGAGCCACATCCCCAGCCCCACCTCTGGCACTTTCTATCATCTAATGTTTTCATGAGCATTCTTGAAGTCCATAAATTATTTAATATCTCCCTCTTCTTTATGCATGAAATAAAAATCTGGGATTTAAAAAGTACTAACTTCACACAAAGGAGGGCTATTTGATATCACTATTTCTGTTTTACTGCTACAGATTAACAATGAGCAACATTGAGATCAACAGTTTTACAATTCTCTGACCCTCTCATTTACTAAGCATCAGAGACTATATTCTTCAATAGTTTGTATACATGCACATGAGTCCTATTGCTATTTCAGCACTGTAAACAATATATAAAAAATTAAATCTCAAATTGCAAAAGAAGTTAAAGAAAAATTCTACCTGATATAACAATTAGTTATAGGAAAATGTATTAATAATTCACAAAAAATAGTTTACCCATTATTTTTTTCTAAGAGAATCATATATAACTATTCTGTTACTTAAATTTAATAACTTCATATTTTTTTGGCAATTTTTTAAGCAAACTGACACATCAGAATACAAAACAGAAAAATATCAATCAATTTCAGCAAAGAAAAATTATAAGTCTTTTCTACAAAAGACTTATAAAGATCTAAATGGCTATAATTCCTCTATTTGCAGAAACACATAATGGAATCTTTATAAATCTGCCATGTGTATCAATATCTACATAAATATATACAGATATTGATATGACACATTAATGGCAAATGATTTGAACAGTGTGTGGGACCAGCAGAGCTTTATCAGACCACGGCATTATATGTACCCCGCATTTTTAAGAACTGAATGATGAAAGAAGGTCCCCTAGCAACAATCTGAGGTGGAAGGTGACTGAGTGGACAGTTCTCAATACTCATGATTGTAAGCTTGCTGCAGAGAGCCAGCTCAAAAGGAAGGCTATGTAGGTTAGGGTTGTCATTCAAATACAGTTCTTCAAGGTTTTCCAGTGTACCTGTTTTATTTTTTAAAATCAATAATTCAAAAAAAACCCATTAGTTACTATACAAAGGTGCAAGTGGGAATTAATATATAATACATATTTCCCACTCTTCTCTCCATGTTAAAACACTCAGAACCATCAATCTCAAACTTCACTACATATACAACTTATCTGGGGAGATTTTCTAAAACCCTGATGACCAGATCACACTCCATAACAATTTATTCAGAACCTCTTCTTTTATGCTTGGTTTTTAGAAAATGCTCCAACTCTAGAGATCTTTTTGAGACAGTTTGGCATTCATATGTGTGTTGGTGTGTGTGTGTGTGTGTGTTTGATATAGATCTTTCATGAAGAAAGTTACCACATATTTGGTAGGTAAACGAAAATAAATTCATGTAGTCTTACAAAAAGTTTCTTTACATGATTATGCTTATTTTACACATAAGAAGTTCAAGTTTTCCAGCAAGAGTTTGTGTAGATTATTCAAAGACATAAAACTAAAAAGTGAGAGATTCAGATTTTAAATTGCTAACAATCTCCAAAACCATTGTTTTTGTTGTTGTTGAACCTTTGTTTTTTTATATATTTATATGTGGTTCTGAGGATCAAACCCAGTGCCTGACACATGCTAGGCAAGTGCTCTGCCACTGAGCCACAATCCCAGCTCCCCCAAAATATTCTTAATTATTAATCCAATATTGTTTTAAGCATATTATAGATTGAAGAACAGTATACATAGAATTATTAACTTAAGAACTCACAGTTATTTACTATGTGACCTTAACTAACTCTGTGTAAAATAGTATTACAACCTTCACTTATAAAATTAAAGGTGGTCATAATTATATGAGATAATGGATATAAAAAGATTTGGCAAAATTCTAAAATGCACCCAAATATTAATATTAATCAAATATTATTATTGAGCCTAAATCCCAATAATAATAATTTGTTTCAAGTCTGTGTGATTTTTCAAATTTAGCAAAAACAGAAAATAATTCTTTTAAATTAAGATTTCATAAAACACACCTTATTGGAAATATAAATATACCATACTATATTCAAAAATACAATATTAATCACAATACTCCATGGGGAAACAATCAAAGCACCCACTAACATTAAGTATCTGTACTCTATAAAAAAACTCACAAGGCTAATATAACCTCAGCTTACAAAAACAGATTTATCTGAAATACTGTGTGAAATTACAACAGGTAATTACTAGTAGAGTTAATAATACATAGGGTTCTTACCAATTTCCTTAGGAAGATGATTAAGCAGGTTATCTCCAAGGCTTAGATGTGTGAGACTGGTAAGGTAACCAATGCTTTTGGGAAGAATGGTCAATTGGTTGTTTGTCAAGACTAAATTCTAAAAAAAAAAAAATTAAAAAGTTATATACACATTTCCTACAACTATATAAATTTAAAATAATACTTCCACAAAAATAAAATAACAGGGAAATTAAATCAGATGAGACTTAGTAAGTTACAGGATCTTCTTTCAAAAATTATCATTTGCTAGAAATATAAAAGGAGATTATGTGAACTTAAAACTCAGCCCTAATCCTATAATAGAAAAAATCTACCTGGTCCAAGAATTAAAAAATGGTGAAGAGTTAGAAAGATGAATTCCAAAAACTCCAATCATAGACTTATAAAGCCCCTGACGTGATTTACCTGTAAATCTTGAAGATAACCAATTTCATTTGGCAAGGATTCTAATTTGTTCTCCTCTATATCCAACTCTCTTAACTTCTTAAGGTTTCCAAGACCTTGGGGAAGCTTCTTTAGAAGATTGTTTGATAATATTAGAACCTACAGAGAAATAATTGACAGTTTGATAAAACATGATATGAAATTATATATATATATATATGTATTTCATTTTTATATCAGACATATATATGACAACTGTGTGGCTTAAAAATTTATAAGCAATGATAATTTTCCAAATAGTAAGTATTAGGATAGGTAACATTTGATTAAATTACATAAAATACTTAATTTACCACTCTAAAAACTTTCAAACCCAGTAGAGTTATTGGAAATAATTTTTAATGTCAAAATTAAACTAAAAATTTGACTATAACTAAATAATAAAAAAATTAAAAACATTAAATTTTTCATGAATATCATATTGTTACTTAATCTATCTGATACTGAAAAGTTGCAAATGTCTATGAAACCACCTGTTGTAAACAATCACTTAAGGAAGGTCACAACTGACAATCCACAGTATTTATAATTTGTGGTATTTACTACATTTCAGGCATTCTAAAAAAATAAAATTGGGGGAGGGAGGAAGATGTCCTTGTTTTCTAATAAATTATAAACTACCAGAGGAGTAGGAGTCAGTAATGCAATGGGGTTTTGAAACAAGCACTAAGAAGAAAGGGTTCAGAGACTTCTAGCTAATTTTATATCTTCTTATTTCACCCATGCTTTCAATCACACAATACTATCTCATCTTACCAAATTAAATAAACAAGATTTAAAAAAACATGATATAGTAAAATTTTTTAAAAGTTGAAGTACTATTGGCAAGCTTTACTCATCAAAAAGATGAAAACTTTAGGGACTCAGGTAAAAGTGATTATCCCTGACTAAGAAGGTGAAAATAAGATGGATCTTTATTCATGTGGATGAATTTTTAAAGAAAAAAGAGGATGAGAAGAGTTAGATGCCGGAAACAACTGGAATAAACATACAGACCTGAAAACATGCTAGATTTCCAACAAATAGCAGGTGAGTGATTTAGGATGGAAATCAGGTCAACATCATACAGTAAAACGTTCTAAATGCCTGTCTCAGTTATCCATAATTATTATGGTAAACAAGATATGGTTTTAAAAAGAATTCAGAAAAATGGCCTAAAGATGCTAAATTTTAATACCCCTTCCTTCAAAGTTATATTAGAACATTCAAACCTACCACCTTTTAATGGGAAATGGTAATATTGAACCTAGACTAACTCATATTCAGTAGTATTAAATATTAATGATTAGTATTCAGAAGTATTGAGTCTAGACTAATTGATCCAATCCTGCATCATCCTAACAAGGTCATATGTTTAAAAGAGTTCTTATTATCATCACTTTTAATTAAGATCTTCAAAGAGAAATCACTTATTTTATATAAGTAGATAATTGAGAAAGAGACTGAGAAATTTAAAATGCTCACTAATACACTCACCTGAAGAGAAACAAGACCAGATAAATCCTCAGGGATCATTCTTAACTGATTATTGGCTAAATTCAATTCTATCATGATGGTCCAAGTTCCAAAGTCCAATGGAAGTAATGTTAACTGATTGTCCTGGCAAAGACAAAATGCAGCATTTCATGTGGAACCATTAAAACAAAGCTCCATCTGTACAGTCTTTTGGAAAAAAATCTTAAACCTTATTCCCCTTCTTGATATCTAAATCAGGGATTTACAACCAGCAACTAAAGCATCAATTTTCCAAGATTGTTGCATAGTACCGAGCTTTTGCTTTGAAGTTAAAAAGGAAGTTTATTTCCTATGTGAATATGAGTAATGGAAATATAAAAGTACTACAATAAGAAACCACTTCAAAGTTCAAAGATAGTAGTCATAAATTTGATGTTTTATTTCACAATAATGTTTAGAAACCATTGGAGAAAATGTGACTATTCAAATTGAGATATGAACACCATGAAAGAAGATACCCAGGTGAGCTCAGGAATGGAAGAGATGCTGAGCAGAAAAAAAAGAGGGAAGGGATGGGGATATAACTCAGTTGGTAGATTGCTTGCCTCCCATGCACAAGCCCCTGGGTGTGATCCCTAGCACACACACAGCCTCACAAAAGAGGAAGACATAATACATTCATCACCAAATAATAAAAACATGATGGAGTGCTATGATATTAATTAAGCATTTGAAATTACCTTTTTCCTGCTTTTACATGTTCACTTTTTTATATTTTGGATTGAATCCAGGGGAACTTAACTACTAATCCACATCCCCAGCTATTTTTTTTTTTTTAATTTTAGAGACAGGTCTCACTGCATTGCTTAGGGCCTCAGTAAGTTGGTCAATCTTCCTATATCAGCCCCCTAACCTGCTAGAATTATAGGTGTGTGCTACCATGCCCATCAAATTCAATCCTAAATAAACTATTACAATGGTAATGGAAGAGGGTGATATCACCTTTGTCTCAGTTGGGTATCAATGTGCCAATATGTTAACCAATTGGTCGTGGATTTCTTTTACATTTTTTAATAAATATTTTAGTTGTTAATGGACCTTTGTTATTTAATTTGTTTATATGTGGTGCTGAGAACCAAACCCAGTGCCTCCCACATTAGGCAAGCACTCTAACATTGGGCCACAAACTCAGTCCCATCTTTTATGTTCTTTTGTTAGTGTATATTTCTAATTTTTTCTGCAGCATTCATGGATCCTTGTGTATTTTTACACAAAATCATCAATATAAGAAATCCCAATCAGTGAATATATATTTAAAAATCCAGTTTATATTTTCTAAATTGAAATTTATTATTTATTAAAAATATTTAATATTATCTATCCATGCCCAGACTACCAATAGGTACAGTATGATAAAGTATTTTTATTAAGAAATACTTACTATAGGTGCTTATATGAGGAAGAATACAACAAGCTTCATTTTGATTTTTTTCAAGAGAAAGTTTTGTGTAACCTTTATCAATTTTGAATAGAAATTTAGGAAAAGTGCTATAAAGTGTTTTGTTGTTTTACTAAAAACAACAATCCTTTCCAAGCTAACATACTGTAATAATGTCAAATTCATAAAAGTGTATAATCAAATATAAAAACTAATTAATATTGGGACCACTATGTTCTAAATCTATTATTACAAAATGAAAACACAGAATTAATGTTATTTACCACTACGTTACTGTTACTGCATATATTAATTATGTAACTATATTAAAGATTTTGTTTGTAATAGGATTTTGAATTTATACTACTTCAGTAATTATGTTCTTCCAAATTACCATAAAAGATACATACTATATTTATGACAAAGTATAGACAGAGTCAAGAAATTGTAAATTTAAATTATAAAGAACAACAATTGTGTGACTGGTTCATCAAAGACAAAAAGATATTGAATGATATAATATGAAGAACCCTCTACCTAGATTTAAAAAACCTAGGAAGCTGAGTTCCTGCCTCAGCCATGACACAGCTGTATGGCCATGACACAGCTGTATGACTGTTTTCTCTGTGTAGAAAGTTTACTAAACATTAAATCACTGGGCTAGATAAATCACCATGTCTTCACCTCTTTCACAATAAACTGTTACAAACGTGAGATCCTTTCACTGATAGTATAGAGATAAGAAATAAAAAGAACTGCAGATCAGAATTACTTATGGGTGGTCTTCAAAGAGATACATTTTAGAAAACACTGACGATATATGTACACATAAATACCTAAGTATTTACTGTATTTAATCATATTCCAAACAGCTTTAAACTGTATGTATGCAAAGAATTTTTTTATATGCTATGACTCCCTAATTCTTAATAAACTAAGAATATTGTAACTGGTATTTAATATTCTTCTATATCTGAGCATCAATTTTGGTGGCTCTGCAGTATTCCACTTTAAAAATTTAAATCCCTAAGAGTAATAATAATTTAGTACCTTTAAAACTGTTCTGCAATAAATATACCTACAAATATACTTTAATAAAACCTCATGATTAATTCTTTTTTTTTTAAAGAGAGTGAGAGAGGGGGAGAGAGAGAGAGAGAGAGAGAGAGAGAGAGAGAGAGAGAGAGAGAGAGAGAGAGAGAGAGAGAATTTTAACATTTATTTTTTAGTTATCGTCAGACACAACATCTTTGCTTCGTATGTGGTGCTGAGGATCGAACCCGGGCCGCACGCATGCCAGGAGAGCGCGCTACAGCTTGAGCCACATCCCCAGCCCTCATGATTAATTCTTAAGGACAAATTCCTAGGGTATTATACACAATTCTAAAATACTTTTTATCTGATAAACACTGCCCCCAAGGGGCTGGGGTTGTGGCTCAGTTGTAGAGTGCTTGCCTAGCATATGTGAGTCACTGAGATTGATTATCAGCACCACATATAAATATATAAAATAAAGGCCCACTGACAACTAAATATCTCCCCCCACTCTGTGTGTGTGTGTGTGTGTGTGTGTGTGTGTATTCCCTAAGTAGACTTCGTCAACAAAGTAAAATGACACATAACCCACATCATTAGAGACAATAGAATATCAATGCATTAGTAATTCCTCCATTACTCCTGATACAAAAAGTTTACCTTCATATTTAGTTTTCTTAATGCTTTTGCTCTAGAGAAAATTCCATATGGGATTTTATTGATTTGATTGTGTTCCATGTTGAGGGAACAGATGGTGAAAAACTGAGCTGGACCACCCACTGGATATGACTGGAAGTAATTTCTAGCCAAGTTCAAACTGTTCAGTTTCACAAGACTGCATAGAAGGCTCTGTTTAAAAAAAAAAAAAAAACAAGCATAAATATAAATTAGAACTGAAAAAAACTTCATTTGAATAGAACAGCAAATTCTAAACACAAATGCCTCAAGGCCTTGCAGGAAAGGATCTACAGAAACAGGTTAGGCTGGTTCTGTGACACTTCCTCCAGATAGTTAACACTCAATTCCAGCAAGCTGTTGTCTTGCCTCATGGAAATTGTGAAGTCAGTGCACTCAGATTTTTCAGATTTCACAAGAAATCAGGAATTTTTCCCCTTTTTTTGAATTGTTTGGCTTTAGTTTATTTAAATCACTCTATAATATAAAGTACACATTATGACTGAGAAGTATCTCAAGGTAGCTAGTTTGAGAGTGCTATGCCACTTACTGTAACAAACCCTATATAGGTTTTAGTTATATAATTATCTAAATTAGTATTAAGATTAACATTAGGGGCTGGGGATGTGGCTCAAGGGGTAGGGCTCTCGCCTGGCGTGCATGCGGCCCGGGTTCGATCCTCAGCACCACATACAAAGATGTTGTGTCCGCCGAAAACTAAAAAATAAATATGTTTTAAAAAAAAAGATTAACATTAATATTAAGAGTAAGCTAGAGTTTTAGCTCAGTAGAATACTTGCCTTGCACACGTAAGACCTTGAGTTTGATCCTCAGCAGCATGTAAAAATAAATAAAAATAAATAGTAAAAAATTAACATAATTCCTGTCACAGTATAAATCATTATTCAATAATTTAATGGTTCTTTAGGAATACTAAATTCAGAAGCTGATTATACTTCTTGATGTACTATAACACATTCCTTTTTATATGGTAAAATTTGAAGGAATACAAGTACCTATTAAGCAAGTACTTACTAAACACATAAACTCATATGTTCCTACTTTAGTTTCCCACTATATAAAGAAACTGCTAAGTGTGTAAATATAAAGAAATCTCTGCCTTTAAGAACATTAAACATTTTTAGAGATATAAAGCACAGATAGCAAGCACTTAGAAAATAATGCACAATTGGTATATCATCAATAATAAATTACACAGAATAGGTGCTCATTATTTAGGCTGGATCAAGGAAGAGCAACATTAGTAGCCCCTGGAAGTGTATTAGAAATGGAGATTCTAGGCTGACTCCCACAGAATTAATATGCATTACAACAAACTTCTCTGTTGATTTGCATACCAATATTTAAGAAATACTGTTTGTTATTGGTTATTCAAATAGTTTTGAATCAGTCTTGCCTTATCATTTAATAGCTTGTGATTTGGAGCAAACTATTTTTCTTTCTTCTTTTTTCTCTTTCTTTATTTACTGTTACTGGGGATTGAACACAGGGTTCCTCCACCTATGAACTATATCCGTGGCATTTTTCTTTGAAATTATCTTAGAGTTTCACTAAGTTGCCCAGGCTAGCCTTGAACTTGTGATCCTACTTCAGCCTTCCGAGTAGCTGGGATTGCACATGTGCACCACTATTCCTGTTTGGGTAAACTGTTGTATTAATACTTGGTTTATTCACTTTTGAAATGATAATGCCTTACTTTATGGGTTGTAGTAAGGCAACAGTTTTACCTTACCTAACATATAATAACTGCTAGAATTTTAGAACCCCTATTTAATTCCAAAGTAAAGAAGAAATACTAGAATACTTAGAAATGCAGAAAATAGACTGCAATGAAATTTTGAAAGATCAAAAAAGAAATCAGAATTCAGAACAGGAAAAAAACAATCTAGATTAAATAAAAATATAAGCAAAAAGAAACAAAGCCCACTGAGAGTATGTGGGTTTAAAATACCATTCAAAATGCAGCTGTTGGTCCTCCATGAAGGCTTGGTACCTGAGATGTCAGTTATGGCAATATAAAAGGAAGGAAGAAAATAACTATAGAATTGAAAGTGAATTATCTATTTAATAAATATTTGATTTTCACACTAAACATTAAAAATCTATCCTTAGCATCTATTTTTGCACACAGACAAAATGTGAGCACAAGAACAGTGCTTAAGAAAACCTTATATGACAATTCAAGAAAAATGTCTTTTATCTGCTTTATCACAAACAAGTTTTATTGAGACTCATTGCAAAAATGTTATTCTTAAAACTGACAAACTGCTGAACTGATATTCTTCTATGACAAAATATTGATATTTTATTACACTAAGAGCACAAGAAGACTTCTCTTCAACATATTTTTTTTTAAAAAAATTTGTAGTTGTAGATGGATAGAATGCCTTTATTTTATTTATTTTATTTTTATATAGTACTTAGGATTGAACCCAATGCCTCACACATGATAGGAGGCAAGTGCTCTTCCACTGAGCTACAGCCCCAACCCTCTTCCATGCATTACTTAGATCACACTGTGAAACACAGGTGTTTATCTTTCCTTTACAGTCACATATATCTGGATTCCTATCTTAGGTCTTCTACTCATCAATTTTGCCAACTTTGGTAAACTGATTAGATAATATCTCTCCCATATTTTCAAAAAAAAATGTTTATGGTAACAAATCTGACTAAAATAAAACCATCTGTCTTTTCCCCCTATCTATTTCAATAAGAATATTCCCAACAAATCCTAGGAAGATACTGAATATAAAATAATACATGTAGAGCTCCTAGCTTCATGTCTTGAGCCTATGTGCTTAAAGTTATAGTTCCATTTCCTTATGTGTATTTAATCTTGCTAAGTGAAATATGCCAGTCTCAAAAATTAAAGGGTCTAATGTTTTCTCTCTCATATGAGGAAGCTAAAGCAAAATAAGGAAATGAAGGAAGAGAAGATTAGTTTCATAAAATAAAGGAAAGATCAGTAGACTAGAAGGAGATTGAGAGGGTGAATGGAAGGAAGGGATAGGGGTATGCAAAGCAATTTTAAAGTCATGCTATATACATATATAAACATAACATAAGCTATTTCAATTTTATGTATAAGTAGAAAGAACCACTCAAAAGTGAACAAGTACATGAGCAAAAGAAAATCACTAACAAACAGGAAGGAAAATGGGGGAAGGGGCATGGGAAGTAAAGGGGAGGAGCCTGAACTAAAATTGAGTTCCATGCATGTATGAGTTTGTCAAAAGTCACCCAAGTACAGCGTATAATTGTAATGGGGCAATGTGTGCGCGTGTGCACGCGCGCGCGCGTGCGCACGCACACACACACACATATAAGCTTCCCCTCACTGACAATAAAAATGGGGCAATATATACACATTTAAATTGAATTTCCACTTTTTGAATTTTGATATAGTCCCAGTCTTTATACTTATGTATATGGATATATATTAAAACCAGTCACTCTTAATTAAGCTCACAAACCATGTCCAAATATAATCTCAAAAAGAACTAGTCAATGTGCCAATTACTTACCCTCTTATGGATACAAGTCATTCATTAGCACGAGGGGTGACATTAAACAAAAGAACCTCATACATTTTGATCATGTGTAAATTACTATGATCAAAGACAAAAATCCAGATATTCTGGTTCTCAGAACTGTATCTTGTATCTGTGGATTTACTCCTTATCCCATTCAACCTGCTGCCAGCAGAAGTACTCTTTTGTCATAGGTAAGATACTGTCCTAGTAGTCTTAATGAACTGATGCAGTCTAGAAACTGCAATTGTGGGAAACTCATTTCCTCTCCACCCACCGATACTACAGATTGAACCCAGGGGCACACTTACCACTGAGCTAAAATCTCAGCCCTTCTTATTTTTTTAAATTTTGAGATAAGGTATCATTAAATTGCCCATGCTGGCCTTAGGCATGCAATCTTCCTGCCTCAGTCTTGGCAGTAGTTAAAAACAAACACCACTTTGCCTGGTTGAAATTCACCTTTCAACCCTGGCCAAGCTGTTTCATGAAAATTCAGATACACAAATTTACTCTGTGTGTGTGTGTGTGTGTGTGTGTGGGTGTGTGGTGTGTGTGTTTGTGTATCTACATTTTTAATCATTAGGGAAGAAAAAAAATTTGCGAAAGTTCTATCAATTCTTAAGTCAACATTACATTCTTTTCTTAGAATATTATGCTTGAATAAACATAAGCAAACATTTATGAGTAAAATTCCCTTTTATTGTTGAGAAACACAGTTTAAAAGAGTGTTATATTATACCCAATTACTACCAACACAAAATAAATAAAAAATGATTTAATATATACAAACAAGCCAAGTTAAAAGTAACATTTATGTAACAAAATGAAATTAAACCTGTCTCCCTCTGTACAAAATGAAATTAAACCTCTCTCTCCCCCTCTGTACAAAACTCAAATCAAAGTGGATCAAAAACTTAGGCATTAGAATAGAGACCCTCATCTTACTAGAAGAAAAAGAAGGCCCTAGTCTTCACCAAGTTGACCAAGGATCTGACTTCCTTAACAAGACCCCTAAAGTGCAAGAAGTAAAACCAAGAATCAATAAATGAGATAGACTCAAACGAAAACATGTCTTCTCAGCAAAAGAAACAATTAATAATACAAAGAGAGACCCTAGCGATTGGGAGAATATCTTTACTGCATGCATGTACAATAAATCATTAATGTCAAAAAACTTACACACACAAAAATAACCCAATAAATAAAAGGTCTAAGGTACTGAACAGATACTTCTCAAAAGAAATACAACCAAAAATATATGACAAAATGTTCAACATCTCTAACAATTATAGAAAGGCAAATCAAAACTACTTTAAGATTTCATTTCACTCCAGTCAGATTGACAATGATCAAGAATAAAGGCAAGAAGATATGGCAAAGAGATAGTGAAAAATGAACACTCACACATTGCTGGAGGGACTGTAAATTGGTGCAACTACTATGGAAAGCAGATGGAGATTCCTAAGAAAACTTGAAATAGAACCACCATTTGACCCAGCTATCAAACTCTTTGGTTTATACTAAAAAGGATTTAATATTAGCATACTACAGTGACATAGCCATGTCAATGTTTATAGCAGTTCAATTCACAATAGCTAAACTGTGGAACCAATCTAGGTGTCTTTCAATAGATGAATGGCTAAATCAAATGTACAATGGAATACTACTCAGCCCTAAATAAAAAATTAAATTATGGCATTTTCCAATAAATGAATGGAGCTTTAGAACATCATGATAAGCAAAATAAGCCAATCCCCAAACACCAAAGGCCAAATGTTTTCTCTGATATGCTGATGGTAATTCAAAATAAGGAGGGGGAACTAGAAAAAGTACTTTAGTTTACCTTAGATTAGGTAGATGGGAGTAAAGAGAGGGGAGGGGAGGGGTTAGGGAGATAGGAAGGATGACACCGACATTATTGCCTTATGCACATATATGTCTGTATCACGGATGTGATTCTATAACATGTAAAATGAGGACTTTGGCTGTAGCTCAGGGGTAGAGCACTTGCCTGGCACATGTGAGGCACTGGGTTCAATCCTCAGCACCACATAAAATAAATAAATAAAAATGAAAGTACTGTGTCAGTCACATGGAAAAATCAGTAAAATGATAAATTATACCTACCTATGTATATAAAAGTGCACAAATGCATTCTACTGTCATGGAAAACTAATTTAAATTTTTTTCAAAAATTAAAAAGTAATGTTTAAAAATGAAAGATTTTGGTGACTCTAATATACTAAATACTTTTAATATTACTGCATTGATAAGGGTAATAATTTGTGTCACATTAGAGTTGCAGCTAACATTAATTTTAATAACAAGTAGTATGTTCTATCAAGGTAGTTCTTGCCATTTATCATCTTTCTACAGTACATTTTTATAAGGAACTGAGCAGGATAGATGAGATTTAAAACCAGCCATACAGCTTTTTCTTAATATTTTTACTGCCATTGCCCAAAATGACATAAGAATGATTTACACAGTGCTAAGGGAACTATAGCACACTAATTTTCCTTCTGATTTTTACCTTATTTATATTAAAAAAGCTTCCCTGTATCCTTTCTTTCCTCTTTTGAATTCTATTTTAGTGGTAGCTATATAGGATGCTTGTTATTTAAACAATTTCAGTCACCAAATTATGTCCCCAGCTATAAGATTGGTTAGTTTTCCCTAAATTATCTTGAAGGCTTATTTCAATCCAGTCATGTTTTCTCTCATACAATTCTTACCTCTGGTAAAGCAGAAATGTTATTGTTCTCCAAATTTAAGTCTTCAAGTGCACTGCAGTTTGCTAGTGATCTGGGTATTGCTGACAGTCTATTGTATCTCAGACCAAGACGATATAAATGAGACAGGTTGCCTGGAAATATAAAATGAACCTCTTTACTGTCACAGGCTATCCACTGGATTACAAGATTCTTATCTTCTAGAACCAAGGAACTTGTATAAGAAAAATAATCAAATATGCAGCTATACTTTGTTAAGTGTCCTATTGAAAATTATTGTCATCTTTTAACAACTTAATCTTTAGAACCAACTTGTGACAAGAAGTTACACAGACTGGGCTTCTCTAGTGTGAAAATCTAAAGTGCTCCAAGATCAATAACTTTCTGAGCACCATACAAAAATACATATACATTAATGAAATCTAAGCAAATCCTGCTTAAGAACATATTAGCCACTAATGAGTACATTAAAAATAGCATTTTATTTTCCAGGCATTTTCTAGTTTTATTGTCAGTACGAGAATACACATGAGCTACAAAGAGGGATATAATGACATCTACTATCATACAAGATTCAAATCAAATTAAACTTACCAAATAACATATATAATAAAAAAAGTTTCTTTGATATAACTGTTGCTGTGACATTATTACATAGTGTAGGTTAAAATGTCAGATGTTGCCTTTACTTTTAAATTTTCCTTTTCAATGTTAGAAGACATAGAAATGATTGTCTGGTCTCTAGGTCACACTTATGTCTTTAGTGACAAATACTTGTGGGCTTTCAATTTTCAGAACCTTCTAGTATCTGCCCATTTCTTTCTTTTTGGTTTGATCATTTTTTAAAATTGTTGTATGATAAACTTTCTTTTTGATGTTTATAATGCTTGCATAAATGGATGATAGCATACATTAAGTTGATGGCATAAATTAAGCGTTGGAACTTAAGAGGACAGTCATTATGCTTCATAACCTTCTTTCACTGATTCATTGATTTCTTTCCCTCTTGCTGAAGAAAGTTACATGAAAATGATTAATTGGTACAGTTTTACTTTCTACATTTATAAAAATTAGTCACTGGCAGTAATAAAAAAATCTCATGAGTCTATACTATAAATCTAGTCAACTATAATGCAGAAAAGCAGCAATCATCTCAGTTCTTCCTAGTATAACTATTGTTAGGCTCATGCACATCACTTTCCTTCAACAGAGTTGGTAAACTGAGCCCAAAAGTATTCTGGTTCCAATTAAGTAATATTCCAACAGGAATAAAATAGTATACAAAAATCAAGATTAAAAATTACCATTTAGGAAATATTAAGTGTGTTTTGTCTTTAATGTATCTTCTTAATTAACTAAGGAAATCCACTAGAATCTTTTTGATGACACTCTGGTAAACTGCATCCATTTTGAAGGGGAGAAGGGAATGGAGGGCTTGGGTGACTTTTCAAAGCTCCAGGGAAGTTAGTGGTTAGTAATACAGGCAAAATATTTACTTCAAGACAGCAGTTGGGTATTTATGATTTTCATAATAAGTTACACTTTTGAAGTGCTAAGCTAGCAGAAAGGGGAAAGGAACAGAATCAAAAGATACATTTCTGTTAAGTTTGTGAATACTGTTACAGGTATATCATTCTTCTCCAAGAGAATCTCAAAAGTCAATTAAGACTGCTGATATGTATAACTGATCACGATTCAAATGTTCAAATTTTCACCAAATGTTCAAATTTTCACCAAAACTCAGGCTTCTGCTACATGATACAGGAGATATGAATGATGAAAAAAAAGAGAAAAATTATTTTAATAAACACTGTAAATGAGAAATAACTGTGATTCATAAAATTTTGAAAACATAGTACTTATTAACTTCCTTTACTCAAAATAGGAATGGTACTATATTTGCTGACCACTAGCAAATCATATAAAATAATGGCAATATTATTCTTAGATTTTATTGATCTTTAAAATATTACCTGACCTTGAAGAAAACGTTATACATGAAACCATGTGTTTTTGATATGTCATCTGAATTACAAGATATTTATAATGAAGATAAATGTTTTCATATGCATAATATAAATTAAAATCAGAAGAATCACTTCTAATAAAAAATGAAACATAGAATGATTAAGGAAACCAAGACACAGAAGGATACATAAGGAAGTTACTTTGTGTCAAAGGAAGTGAACTCAAAGGACCCTCGTCCTACTTTCTGGGAGATTTTACCATCTGGCCCCATCTACACTCTCTCTGTGGGCCAGAACCTTTCTTTTAGCGCTCTGATTGCATCACCCACGGATTACCAGTCAATAAGTATACAAATACATGCTCAAAAATACAAAACAAGAAAATATAGTTAAAATGTTAGAATGGATAGGGTCGTTTGCTGACCAAGCCCAATGTATCCATTTGATGAACTCTATGAATAAGAAAATAATATCAATGTTTAGGAGAAAGGAGGCCTAAGCAGAGATACAATAAATATAAAGACCCTGAGGCTAGAATTTGTTTGATAAGCTCAAGTACCAATGGTGTATAGCATCCACAATATTCCAAGAATTATACAGTATCAATAATTAGAAAATCCTAAAATTCCACCAAAAGATTGCTAGAGCTAACAAACAAATTTGACGAATTAGCAGGACACAAATCCAACATACAAAAATCAATGGCTTTCCTATATACCAACAATGAATTCACAGAGAAAAAAATCATAAAACAATCTCACTCACAATAGACTTTAAAACAAAAAACAACAAAAAACCACCAACTGACCAACCTAGGAATAAATCTAACCTCTACAATGAAAATTTTAGAATATTGAAGAAACTGAAGACCCCAGAAGATGGAAAGACCTCCCATGTTCATGGATAGACAAAATATTATTAAAATGATCCTACTCCAACAAGCAGAATATAGGTTCAATACAACGCCCAACAAAATACCAATAACATTACTCACAGAACTAGAAAAAAAATTCCTAAAATTCATTTGGAAGAATAGAAGACCAACAAAGCAATGCTTAGCCAACAAAGCAATGCTTTAGGCATCACAAAAAATGACTTCAAATTGTACTACAGAACGACAGTATCAAAAAAACTACAGAACCCTAAAGAGAGAAATAGAAGAAGATCTTAGAAGATGGAAAAATATACCCTGTTCATGGATAGGCAGAACTAACATCATCAAAATGGCGATATTACCAAAAGTTCTCTATAGGTTTAATACAATGCCAATCAAAATCCCAACGGCATTTCTTGTAGAAATAGATAAAGCAATCATGAAATTCATATGGAAAAATAAAAGACCCAGAATAGCAAAAACAATGCTAAGCAGGAAGTGTGAATCAGGCGGTATACCGATACCAGATTTCAAACTATACTACAGAGCAATAGTAACAAAAACAGCATGGTACTGGTACCAAAACAGGTGGGTGGACCAATGGTACAGAATAGAGGACACAGAAACCAATCCACAAAACTACAACTATCTTATATTTGATAAAGGGGCTAAAAGCATGCAATGGAGGAAGGATAGCATCTTCAACAAATGGTGCTGGGAAAACTGGAAATCCACATGCATCAAAATGAAACTGAATCCCTTTCTCTCACCATGCACAAAAGTTAACTCAAAATGGATCAAGGAGCTTAATATCAAATCAGAGACACAGTGTCTGATAGAAGAAAAAGTTGGCTCCGATCTACATACTGTGGGGTCGGGCTCCAAATTACTCAATAGGACACCCATAGCACAAGAGTTAATAACTAGAATCAACAAAACTAAAAAGTTTTTTCTCAGCAAAAGAAACAATAAGAGAGGTAAATAGGGAGCCTACATCCTGGGAACAAATCTACTCCTCACACTTCAGATAGAGCCCTAATATCCAGAGTATACAAAGAACTCAAAAAATTAGATAATAAGACAACAAATAACCCAATCAACAAATGGGCCAAGGACCTGAACAGACACTTCTCAGAGGAGGACATACAATCAATCAACAAGTACATGAAAAAATACTCAACATCTCTAGCAGTCAGAGAAATGCAAATCAAAACCACCCTAAGATACCATCTCACTCCAGTAAGATTGGCAGCCATTAGGAAGTCAAACAACAACAAGTGCTGGCGAGGATGTGGGGAAAAGGGTACACTTGTTCATTGTTGGTGGGACCGCAAATTGGTGCAACCAATTTGGAAAGCAGTATGGAGATTTCTTGGAAAGCTGGGAATGGAACCACCATTTGACCCAGCTATTCCCCTTCTCGGTCTATTCCCTAAAGACCTAAAAAGAGCATGCTACAGGGACACTGCTACATCGATGTTCATAGCAGCACAATTCACAATAGCAAGACTGTGGAACCAACCTAGATGCCCTTCAATAGATGAATGGATAAAAAAAATGTGGCATCTATACACAATGGAGTACTATGCAGCAATAAAAAGTGACAAAATTATAGAATTTGGAGGGAAATGGATGGCACTAGAGCAGATTATGCTAAGTGAAGCCAGCCAATCCCTAAAAAACAAATGCCAAATGTCTTCTTTGATATAAGGAGAGTAAGAACAGAGTAGGGACGAAGAGCATGAGAAGAAGATTAACATTAAACAGGGATGAGAGGTGGGAGGGAAAGCGAGAGAGAAGGGAAATTGCATGGAAATGGAAAGAGACCCTCAGGGTTATACAAAATTACATACAAGAGGAAGTGAGGGGAAAGGGAAAAATAATTCAAGGGGGAGAAATGAATTACAGTAGAGGGGGTAGAGAGAGAAGAGGGGAGGGGAGGGGAGGGGAGGGGGGATAGTAGAGGATAGGAAAGGCAGCAGAATACAACAGACACTAGTGTGGCAATATGTAAATCAATATGTAAATCACTGATGTGATTCTGCAATCTGTATACGGGGTAAAAATGGGAGTTCATAATCCACTTGAATCAAAGTGTGAAATATGATATGTCAAGAACTATGTAATGTTTTGAACAACCAACAATAAAAAAAATAATAAAAAAACTGCATAGTAGTGGCATAAAAAGAAACATAGATCAATGGTACAGAATAGAAGACACAGAGACAAACCCACAGTCATCTGATACTTCAATAAGGTGCTAAAACATATATTAGAGAAAAAAAATAACCTTTTTAACACTTGGTGGTGGGAAGAATGAAACTAGACTCTTATGTCTCATCCTGCCAAAAAGCAACTCAAAATGAATCAAAAACCTAAGAATTAGACCAGAAACTGCAACTCCTAGAAGAAAACACAGGGTCAACACTCCAGCTTTTAGAATAGTCAATAACTTTCTCAATAGAACCCAACAGCCTTAGGAAATAGTGCAAAGAGTTAATAAATGGGACAACATCAAATTAAAAAGCTTCTGATCAGCAAAGGCAACAATTAGGAATGTAATGAGAGAAAGAACACACCTGAGAGAGAATCACTGCTCTTCTCCTGAAATAGTGTTAATAGATAAAATAAGAACTCCGAAAACTTAACAAAATAACCCCAAATAACCCCACTAATAAGTAGGTAAATAGATACTTCTCAAAAGAAGAAGTACAAATGGCTAACAAAGTGCATGAAAAAAAAATGTTGAACACCTTTTAAAACTAGGGAATGCAATACAAAACTACACTGAGACTTGATCTCATGGCAGTCATGGGCAGGTACAGAATAGAATGCTTGTAACCCAACTGACTCCAGAGGCTGAGACAAGAAATTCACAAGTTCTTGGTGAGCCTCACTGATTTATTCAAACCCCACCTCAAAATAAAAAAGGGATTGGGGTTACAGCTCTATCTAGTACTTCTAGCTTTATTTCTCATAATATAATTTTTCACAGGATTTACATACATCCCCTTCTTTTTGTTCTAGATATGGAGGGAAATTATACTTTATCCTATAGATCACTATTTTTGGTGTTTGTGTTCACTATAGTATATAGCATTTTCTATTGAGTTTGATTTGGGAAGACTTGTATTTTATTCATGTTTCCTTTTTTAGTTAGTCTGATTATGCTTTATATACAATACATATTTTCTATGCTTTTTTCTTCCAGGATCATTTCTCTTTGTTCATCATTGCCATTTCAGTTGATTTTATTTTTTTAATTTTAAGTTGTAGTTGGACACAATACCTTTATTTTATTTATTTAGTTTTATGTGGTGCTGAGGATCAAACCCAGTGCCTCACACATGCTAGATGAACATTCTACTACTAAGCCAAAACTCCAGCCCCTTCAATAGATTTTAAAGAAAGAAAATTAGGAAATAGTTGTTCTTGTTTCCTACTATATTGAACCATGAATGTAAATCTCATATAGAAAATTTATATAAAATATTCACTATGGCTATAAGAACAATTCATTGTGTGTTACAGATGATTTTGCCTTTCAGAAAAAAACATTTAGAAAATACTTTTAACCCATTACCACTTCAAATAAGAATATGATATAAAGACCCATGACAAGAATTCAGGAAAGCATGTGTTCAATGGACAGTAACTATAACTAAGTCTCAGTAAGCTTTTGTGTATAGAGTTGAGCCAAATAACTGGATTTTAAAATTCTTTAACAATTTCCTTGGGAGTTAATTCAAACCATACCCTTAAAAAACTCTAAAAACCATCTTCCAAAATAAAAAAAAGAACTAAATAATAGACCATAAATAAACAAAAGGTTGAAGAGTTTGAGAGCACTTTCCTAACCTGCAGCTCCAAGACTGTCATTCTGGCAAGAGTCAAATCTAGGGCCTGAGCAGAGTGGGACCAATCATGACTACAACCAATAATATAGGTGAATTAGAGATAAAACAGTCCTCTAAATAATCTGTAACAAACTTTGTATTACCTAATGGACCACAAAAATATCCAGCTATGAATATGGATTGATTATAGTGATTCCATTAGGTACCTGCCACAGGCAATCAAAAATCTTTCTAGAGAAAGATAAGACAAACCTACATCTCAAAAAATACAATAGCATTTCTGAAATATTTTTAATGAAATTATATGAATATTTTGCCAAATAAGCACTATAGTATTCTTATATTACACTAATAACTAAAAAGCATTATGTTTTTAAAATTACCTTTTGTGTTTGTAGAAATGTTTGGGCTTTTGGAAAAAAATCTACATAAATATAGAACATTATCTTGGTAAGCTCAAACTTTTTGCAGTGCGATGTATGAAGTCTTTAACACATGTCTTTTCTTACTACTCCCTCAACACTACAAATGAGCAACCTTTAAACTATACTGGCCATGTTCAGAAAACTAAACAGCAAAGGCTTTATTTTTTAATAATGCCTACTTTAGCAAAAATGGACCTCCTCCATGTAATATGCTGAAATAACAATACCAAAAATCCATCATTTTATAATAAGCTATAAATAATAGAGTATATATATGAAACTTAACATTCTTTTAAACCGACTGGGTTAATTTCCTAAAATTTAATTTTATTTTCCTGAAATAGGAAAAGTTTTCAAACCCTGTCTTAAAATTCTGATTACTTATATAGTACTTTGATAATTTCTTTAATTTGTGTTACCAAAATGGATCAAAAATAACCCTTTAAATATCTAGGTTGCTATAAATAATCATCAATATCTTCTTTCTCCTTTCATACCTATAGTATCTGGGAGGTCTAGCAGTTCATTGTGCTGCAAGTCAAGGTTGGTTATTTGTATGCAGTTTCCAATCTCCTTTGGAAGGTGTTCAAGTTGATTATGAGCTACATCCAGCATAATGAGGTTACATAATTCACCTGTAAATTGACCAACATAGTGATTTAATAAGCATTATTAAATAATATCTCAGGTGATACTAGGATGCAAGGGAGTAATTTTTATGATTTTGAAACATAACTAGAAATATAATATCATTACATAGACAACTTTTTTTGAAAATGGAAAAATCAAAGAATATACTTGAATTGTAAGTTAAAAACCTGGTTTTCCCCAACATATTTACATTCTTTCTGAAAAATATTAAAATTGAACTCAAAATTTGAATCTATTATTTCAAAATGACATCTAATAACATGAAAATATTGCTTGTAAAAGATTAATTTACTAATCTGTGTCATGTGGGGTTTCCTTCTTTTGTCCTAATGATTGAACTCAGGGTCTCACACCTACTAAGAACATATTTTACCACTAGCTACATCCAGGGCTCCATGTCATATATTCAAGTAGCAAATTTAACCACAAATGCTGGATGACACAGTCCAGATTTAAAAAGCTGACAAATTTAGCACAATTATCAAATACATATTGAGTTCAGATGGAGACATGCCTTACACCTCAAAATACACATGCTTATTATACATGCTTAATACAGGCATATAATCTGATGTTACATAAATACATTTTTTAATAAATAAAAATAACTTCTCAATTTAATAGAAATTTAAAACAATAGACAATGAAGACAAAGCTGGTATGGCTATAATTTCAGACAAAGCAAACTTCAAAGCAAGGAAAATCATCTGGAATATAAAAAACATTACAAAATAATAAATGAACAGAATAATCCTAAGACATAGCAATCCTTAGAGCATAAGTACTTCCTCATCTTCACTGTGTCTGTTTGGTGCTTAGTAAAAAGCATTATATTAATTGAAAGAATAAAGATAATTAAGGAAATTTTGGATACTTCTACTCTTCACTTCAGAATAAAACTTAAGATCTGTCATCATCTTTTCAAAGACATAATACCTTAAGTTGTTTCAATTCCATGTTTTTTTTAGAATTAGAAATTTAGGAATAAAAGACAAAAGTTAGGTAGCTGCAAATATGAATCATTTAATGACATAAAATATGCCAATTTAAAAAGTTAGGTTCAGGGGCTGGGATTGTGGCTCAGCAGTAGAGCTATCGCCTAGCACGGGCTAGGTCCAGGTTCTATCCTCAGCACCACATAAAAATAAAGGTATTGTGTTGTGTCCATCTACACTTAAAAAATAAATATTTTTAAAAAATTTTAAAGTATGTTCAATTTTCAGTAAAAATGCTGCATGTATACTCTCAAGAACAAACTGAAGTTAAATTTAAAATCCTGTTAAATAATTCCTCATTCAACAATAGTATATTAATGTCTAGGTAATTTGATAGCAATGCTATAGAAAGAAACCCTTATAGAGTGACTTGTGAATTTAAGTCAAATTTTTTAGGACTGAGTATATCACAAACACAAAACAACAATAACAAAGAAAAGCAATAATATCTCACATTTCCATACAAAAATTCAGCAGTTGGCTGAGCATGATGGCACATGCCTGTAATACCAGTATCAAGGAGGCTGAGACCAGAGAACAATGAGTTCAAAGCCAGGATCAGCAAGGGTGTGGCATAATGCAATTCAGTGAGAACTTGTGTCTAAATTAAATTCAAAATGTGGGGTGGGTGTATCTCACTGGCCATGTGTCCCTGAGTTCAATTCCTCGGAACAATAACAAAATATTCAGTGTTTGTTTTTCCAAGTCTATACTTCTATCCAACAATAAGCCATAAATGCAGGTCAAATTTTGACAATATGATACTAACAGCAGTCATTCTACAATCTCATTTCTATGGGACCATATTAATAAATCATTTCCACATAGAAATTCCTGGGAATATTTTAATACCTCTTGAGCAAACTATACTTTTACTTCATACATACCATGTATTACTTGAGAAAGTCTATAACAGATAGTCTTGAGTAATCTGAAGTTAAAATTAATATTTAAGTGTCTAGACTTAAATCTAACAAAACATGTTATCTAAAAGTTTAACTGCATTTTAAAACACAGGACATCATCTCCCTGAAAAGCTCCAGAGCCTAAAATCAGAAAATTTCCTTTATCACTAACAAGATCTATACTGAATCAAGAATATATTTAATTCATCTTTGTGTATTTTGAATAAACCTTTTACAAAATAAAAGCTTCCCTTTAAAAATAAAAATATACTTTGTATTTTGATTTTTTAAAACTCTTACAAAAACCCACAAAACTGTAACTTTAATTTCACAAAATTGATGCCAATAAATTTCTATATTCAAAATAGTTCAGAAGTTTTCCCATAATTAAAAATAAAGATAATTCATTTCTTTTTTACTGACATTACACATATATATTCATTACTTTTTTCCTACTACCATTCTCTTAAAACATTTCCTTTATTTTCTTACTATTCAGCTTACTATAAAAGACAAGAATGAGTGGTATAGAAATGCTAAGTGTTGGTTTACGACAGATCTCTCTTCTACTTTTCTGCTCTGGATTTTTTTTTGTTTGGTGTTTTGATTTCATTTTTGATACAATATGTTGCCCAGGCATATCTGGAAATCTTGGGCTCAAGCCACCTTCCATGCCACAGCCACCCAAGGAGCTGGGATTATAGGTATGTGGCACCCTGCACAGCTACTATGTTCGATTTTTTTCTATTTTTTAATTGCATCATATTAGTGATACATTAGGATTTGTTTTGATGCAATTATAAATGCATGGAGTATGATTTGCTCAAATTCAGTATAAAATAATTGCCCTTATCCACCCCCCTCAGATCCTCTTCCCTTTCCTTTACTGATCTTTCTGCTATTTAAGTACATTAGTTGTTTTTTTTTTTTCAATTAATGTCTTGTGGACATACATGATGATGAGATTCACTCTAGTATAGTAATATTAGAGTTTTAAATAAAAATGTAGGTACTACCAAAATTTAAAAAAAAATTTTTCTATTTTCCTATGGCATTCAGTTTCACAAAGGTATAATATGAAGATCTTTAGAAATACACTAAGTAGAAAGTGATGTGAATTTAAAGCCTTCAGATAAAAAAGGAAAGTTAGAGAATGGGCACGTAGAGCCTTAATATATCTAGTATAAATATATTGGGCTTTGAAAACAGATGACAACTTAACAACTAAGCAAACATCTTTCAAATTCAAATTTTTTCCAATCAAAATCAGAGCTGACTGTGTTTGTAATAAAGGTCTAATTACTTAGAAACAAATATTAGGAATTTTCTGATATGGAAAAGCACTCAACAGAATTATTAATCATAACAAACAGTAAAATCAATAGTAATAACCCAAATGTTCTTACCAATTTCAGCAGGTAGTTGTTTGATTTTGTTCTCCCGAATGCTAAGCGTTCTGAGTTTTGACAGGTTTTTTATGTCCTTTTCCACAGTAGTTATGCGATTAAAGCGAAGGTAGAGAGTGGTGAGAGAATCTAACCTATACACCACTAAAGGAATTTCTTTCAGTTTATTATGCCGTAAATCAAGCAACTGCAGCTTCTTCATGTTATCAAGAGAGTCAGGCAAACTGGTAAGTGAATTTTCACTTAGAGCCAGTGTCATGAGATTTACTAGACAGCCCACCTCTGCTGGGAGGGACTGCAGTTTGTTACTGTATAAATACAGTTCGGTTAATTGAGTCAAGTGTTGGATTGATGATGGCAACATGTGCATAGACCTCTTGGATAAGTCCAAACGCACTGCATTCTCTTCCAGGCATTTGTTGAGCTCTTTAGTTACTTCTGCATTACTGGATTTTTTCCCAGTCCCAAGTGCAGGACTTGGCCGCTTGATCGTATTGTCAACTAAAAAAGCCACCCCTGGTTGGGCAGCACTGGAGACCCCTTTTCCATCTTTGGCATCTTTCCCTTTGGTTTTAGGTTCTTTTTCATGGCTTTCTGTCCCCGAATCTCCAGAGGCCTTTGACGTCTTTTCTCTTTCTTTGACTGATGGCACATTCAGATCTTTCTCTTTAGAGTTTTTTTCTTTCCCTAAATTACCACTCATTGTGACTCAAGCTTGAAAAAAAAAATACATTAACTTTTACTTTATTTTCTAGCAATAAAATTCAACATTGAACCGAGAAACATCTTACACAATCAAACAAGTGTTGGCTTGAAAAGGTAATTAGCATGGAGTTACACCCATCTGTCACATGTTGGATCCAAAAGTACACTGTCCATTTCTGAAAACTCATTCAAACTGGTAAAATGGTGCTGGTCAATCAATGATTCATTAGAATTCCTGAAATATAATAGAGAGTATTAAATTACCTGATGTTATAATTAATATGAAGTAAACAGTCTCAGAAAAACAGTCTTTCTGTGAACTTTGCTGTGAAGAGTGGTCACAGAGAATGGGAGAACACTGCCTGGGACTAGTGTCTTACATGACCTCATGGCTGGGGCACACCTGGTAGACAAGAATGTTTCTTTGCAGAGGTGCAGAATGCCTACCTGCTGTTGTAATGCCCTCCATGAGGAGACTCTGTGCTAGAGTTTTATCAGCCTCAAATCAGACACACAGCTCCTGGGAATAGAGGAAATCTCTTGCTAGAATACCACAGTGTTCCACCAGTTCCGCCTCTCCTGAACCTGCCCACCTAACAGTAAGTTCAGACAATAAACTTTGAGAGTTACACAAAGCTCCTAATGTTCCACACTGCAACTGTGGATTGTGGAATAGTGCATGATGTTGCTAGTCCTATAAACATCTGAGTACAAAGAATAATGCTTCTAGAGGCTTTAACCTGAAAATGAGGCATATATAAATGAAGAATAGTGGCATAACTCATTAGATCATCTTCTTCTTCAGAGAACAGCACTGCACCAACTCCAGCTTTACCTTCAAAAACATCTGTCTGTATGTGAGTCTTTTTTTCTTATCCCTCTTTGGCTACACTGGTTACAGGATTTTGCCATCTTCCTATTACTTGATACAGTATTTACTGAAATTTAATGAATTGAAAACTTAAAAAATAAGGCAGGCCCTCCCATCAAGGAATTTGGAATCTGATAGAGGTATATGATTACAAATCACTCTGTTGTAAAACTTTATGGAAGTTAAAGTGAGAGAAATCACAACAGCAGCTAACATTTATTAAGTGCTAATGCAAACACTGAAGAATTTACAAATATTTATATATTTTACGTGGATATATATAACAGCACTATGAGATGAACTATTATCCACATTTTCTACAAAGGGACACTGAAACACAGAAGTACTTTTAGATAATTAGCTTTGTTATCGTGGAAGTGAAAAACAGCCAACATTTTAAATCAGCATATATCTACAGGCTATATTCCTAACCAGCACCCTAAAACTGCTCTACCTGAAACTAATTATAGCTTTAGAAAACAGGAAGGGTTATAAAGTTGATAAAAGAATGGACCAGCAGTGTGGCAAAATAACAAAAGGAACAAAATTATACAGATGGAAAAAAAATTTAAAATAAGGGAAAACAGTATTAAACTGTGCACTTTGTAAGCACTCTATTTGATTCTCATACAGGTTAATCAGAGGGATCACCCTTGAGAATCCATGACACAGCAATCTCTAATGATATCTATATTCTTGGAAAAGTGAAAGATTAATAGCACAGGAAAAGTATAAAAAGTTCACTGGTGAAGAAATGGTATGGAAAACTTTTGTGGAAGGCATCAGTTCTCCCAAACTTTTAAATTTAAAATATACAATTCTTGTTTTTAACTCTTGTTAGCTTTAACTGATGATACACATTGCTTGGTATGAATAAGGACTCTGGCTTTGATCCCAGGAACAGGAAAAATTGTAGGCTATGGCCCCTCACCCACACAAGTTTACAGGTTAGACTGTCAGAACACCCAAGATAACTAAGTAACTAGGTAGTGTAGTATATTAATTCCTCATATGAGTGACACAAGCTATAGAACATTTGGGACAATCATTATCAGTGAAAACAGTTGAGATTAACTTAGGCTAACTCGCCCATTATTAATGGAGTAGAGTTCAAACAAGGAGAGGTGGGTGGTACATCAAGAAAGGGGACATTTTGCCTAAAATAAGAATGAATGGGCTTACTCTGCATATGATAGTGAAAAGGTAGGAATTTGATCAAACAGGAGACTTGCAATGATAAAAGCAGTGGGCTAGGGAATGAAGGATCTATAATTTGAACCTGCAAAGTATGAACTTACACTGGTAAATACAATTAAATAAATGTGCTATTATTTGCTAGCATACCAGGAAAGCTCTGACTCATGCCATTCACCACTATGGCCCCTTCAAACCAATGAAGTGCTTTTACTTAAACAATACAATTAATAATGGAAAATATGCATCATTTCAGGGATACAGTATTGCTTACATGTACTTAAAATGTCATCATGAGCCAAGCATGGAGTCACATGCCTATAGATTCTAGTAGTTCCCCAGAGGCTAAGGTAGGAGCATCACAAGTTAAAAGCCAGCCTCAGAAATTTAGTGAGGCCTTAAGCAACTTTGCAAGATCCCATCTCAAAATAAAATAATAATAATAATCTAAAAAAGCCAGGGAGGTGGCTCATTGGATAAGCACCCCTGGGTCCAATTTCTGGTACTAAAATCAAACAAACAAAAAGCATTGAAACAAAGGCCATCATACTAAGTTTCTGAAAATTCAGTTTTTATTTAGATACACACACACAATTTAGAAGGAAAACTCCAATGTCCCTGTGTAAAAATAAATAATATTTAAAAGTGCAAAAGCTGAGGCTCCATCTCAAACTACTCAATCAGAACCTTTATGGAAGAGAGTCCAGGAAATCTAAAACCTAAAATAAAGTGTCTGCATAAAAGCTTATCAAGTTTGGGAAACATTTGATCTGACCAAATGTGGGATCTGAAAACCAGTAAATGTATTCTCAAGTATCATTCTAAAACAATGAAGGTTGAAGGCCAAGGACAGTTCGTGAAATAAGTACATTAATGAAAAAAAAACATTACTAATAATTTTAGGGTCCTCCTGAAGTCTAAAGGAGTTCCCTTAGTTTATTAACATCATCCACTATATTTGAAATTCAGACTACCAATACTTGAGCTATTTCAATGATTTTACTCTAGCCGTGATGGATCTGAGCCAAGTCACATACCCATCCTGCAGCTCCTGTACCTCATGAGATTTGCTACTACACAGTTTACTCATAGTTCATCATGCTTTTATTCTTTAATTAAATAACCAGGCTGGACTATTAACTAAAAAATTCACATGTAGTAAAATACATTTTGTTCAGGCGAACTGACTTGACAGTCCAATAGTAAATTCTCAATCTATTTCTGAATCAATTGAAACTGCCAAACTTTTTAAGGGAAAATGTACTCAGAGCAATCTTTGATGTTGCTTGAAAATATGATATTCAAGAGTCTGGGCTTTATGTAATTACTTTAATTGTATAATGTTTGGAGGGACAGCTACATTTACAAAAATTGAGAATTTTGTACTCATTCATGCAGTAGTATACATAGTACTCAGTCTCAAATGCTTCAAATCCAGTTGAGGAAGAAATCCTAAAATTGTATCAATAATTAAACTGATGCCAGCAATGTGTTTTTATACTGAGATACTCACCACTCCTGGTGACTCTTATTTCCAACCATCTAATAACTACTGTAAAGAGAGCACTTTATATGAGGTTTTGATCTATCTTATTTCAAAGTCTCACAACCAGATCCTAAGGAAGATGTTAAACAAATCCCATTCTTATAACCAAGTTAACTCTCCTAAATCCATTTTACTATTAATCCAAAATGGCATCAAACCAGAAAATGGCACTGATTCCCCCCCCCCCCCCGCCCCCCCGTGCAAAGGTTTAGGTTGAGGTAACTTTCATGAGCAAAAAAAAAGTTACAAACTATGAAAACAATTTTGAATTTCTAAGTTGAAAAGCGACTCTATTCCCTATGTATAAACAAGAACAATGACACATCTAATAAGTGGAAAAATTTTTTAAAAAGGATGCTGGATTTTAAATTCCATGTGTATCCTTTGCCTTATAACATGCTCAATTACAAAGATAAGTATCCATATCTTGATTGCATATGGATGCTGATTAATTTAGACTTCCAGTATCTTCTAAGTCAGGGTTCTGTCAGGAAGCTTTCTGTCACTGTGACAAAATATCAGATAAACAACTTTAAGGAAGTAAGGATTATTTTGGTTCATATTACAGAGGTTTGGGGCTATGGTTGCTTGGCCCTGTGACCTTTGGGCCTATTGTGAGGCAGTACATCATGGCAGGGAATACACGAGGAGCAAGACTGCTCTCAACATGCTTGCCAAGAAGCAAAATGGGAAAGACATCCCAGAGTCTCAATATTCCCATTAAGGGTATGCCTCTGAAGACCTAAATTCCTTCCACTAAATTCTACCTCATAAAAGGTTCCAAAGCCTCCCAAATGGGCCATAAGGTGGGGCCCAGGCCTTCAATACATGAAACTTTGAGGTCAAAAACTTTTTCTGTAGAGGGACATAGGCTTTGCAGACCAAATTAAGTCTGTGTGGCCGGAACGTGAATTCTGTTATTTCAGTATGAGAGCAGAAGAAGACAACACACAACAAACAGGAGTCGATGAGTTTCAACAAACTTTTATAGCAAACCAGGCCTCAACCTACGTTTGGCCACTGGTCCATAGTTTAACAAGCCTTATCCTGTCACTGTTTCAAATTTTAAATAATTATTTCATAAGTCTCAAGATGACCATGATAAAACTAAAAAGAAAATTCATAGATCTTCATCTATAATCGAGGATTTCAACACCCCCTTCTTTGCCAATTACTCAAGAGACCAGACAGAGTGGAGGTAATGGTCTCTAAAATGGTCACAGAAAAGGCAACAGAAAAACATAATTAACTAATAACTGCTAAAACCCACAGGAACAAAAGGTGACAAGAAGCAAGAATCTGTAAATTTGAATGTTAACAAATTTCTTATAATACATAAGCAATACCTAAATAATGCACTAACCATCTCTATAAAATTATACAACTATATAAATCACTATATTTACATATACTGTATATGCTAAATCATATGTAATATCTTCCAAAGTTACACGTAGTGTACTTTATAAGCATTTACAGAAGTTTGAAGGAGATTTTGTAATTATAGACTGTTGTTATCATATGTGCTGGTATTGGGATGTAAATTCCAAAAATGTGTCTTCCTCATAAAGAGTAATTTTTTATCTTTTTAAAATAAAAAAGTATAAATTTATGTGAGAGTTGCACATCTATATAAGAGCACAGAAGAACTAAAAAAATATACACCTAACTTACCTGCTTAATCTCTCCCAGGAAAAGATGTGGGAGTTGAGATGATGAGGCAGGGGAGGGGGCAGAGTGAGGGCATAAAGCTGAACAAGGTAAAAAATTTGAGGCCAGATTCTAAAAGGCTATAGATACTCCGTTAAAAGAGTCTATACCCTGCCACAGATTCCTCTTCTAGGATTTCATGGGTACTATATATCAATAACACCAATGAAATCAATATCTTGATTGATAATTTTCAATTTGCAAGGAATGATGTATCTCTAAATGACAATCAACAAAGGAGTCTGTATTTGGCTGGCTGGCCTGGAAGGAAGCTGTATATCCCCATGTGTCTCAGTCTAGCAGAACTCAGCAAAGGCAAATCTGTTTTAGAGCCTTTAAACTCTTTCCCTAAAAGCAGATATCCACTCTATGTTTTTACCCCCCATCCAACCCCACTTGGTTCTAATAGTATAAAATTTGCTACTTCAGCTCAGACAGGAGAGTTTACCAACTATTACATTTGATTTCCAAAACAATTATTAAAAAAACAAGCATCCCAGGTAGCAGTATTCCCATTTAACAGATAACCAAGGTCTAGTAAAATGATTTGCCAAATAGTATGACTTGAATCTGACAACAGTATTTGCAGCAGCAAAAAAATAATTATTGAGCAATTGGTATATGCCAAGCACTGTGCTAAGTGCTTTTATCAGTCAGTTCATTAAGTTGCTAAAATAATTCTGAGGCAGATTAAGGCCCATTTATAGATAAGGAAATGCTGGCTTAAAGAAATTAAATGACTTATCCAAGAAGATATTTTTGACAGTCATAAGATGATCACCTATAATAATATATGCCTCTTGAATTTCAGAATACAATAATATAAATAATCATGTAAATAATTTGAATTCGACATATGAACCAAGAAAAATATTTGACAGAAAAAGATTTCTAAAGGTAGGATTACATTCTATGGTTTAAGGGAAAAATTGCCAACTGAATACAAAAAACTCAAATATCTATTTTTTTTAGAAATTATTTTCCCCCTCAATTCAGTCCTGATCTTACAACCGCACTAATAATTTACTGATCATTCTGGAACTTAAAAAAATGTCTTTCAATAATACACTTATATCAAATGCATAATTCATAAAGTCCAATTGTACTAAATATCTCTATGCAAAAAGTGTGCCAAAATAGTTTTTTAAATACATTTAAATTCAAAATGTAGATATTAACTCTAGTCATTTAAGTGTACTTGTCTAATAATATTAGATGATATAGATAAATATTTCCATAACCAACCACTAGGAAGTGATGATGCAGCTCAATTCAGAAAAGAATTGAATTCATCTATCCTTGGCCCATTTCCCTGGTCTTAATACCTAGCCCTGATAATTTGCTTAGTAGTATAACCAGTAAAGATACATGCTTATTTTAAAACTAGTAATTTATATTTGGGTGGCAACCAAAGGTGGATGAGAGATAAAGAGAAGAGAAAAATAATTTAGATTATTGAGGAGAGAACTGTGTGTCTAGTGGCTTACTTAGTTTCTCATTAAATATGATTCACCTCATATTGGACAAACAACCCTTTCCCTCAATTCTCTTGTTAAATGGAGATATCATTTAACTAATTTCCATCTCAGAAGGAATGTCCTCAAAAGAATAATACATAAATGAAAATGCAGTAAAAAGAAAAAAAAAGACAACAAAAGATCTGGAACTGGAGTTTTGGTTCTCAATCCCTTGATGAACTGCAATATGATTTGAGCAAAAAATATATTTCTGGGCTTCAATTGTTTTATAAGAAAAGTAAGTCTTGAGGGTACATTAAATGATTTCATAGGTTCCTTAAAACACCAAAATTTCTACTAAGTCTTAATAGAATGTAGTTCCAAAAAAACAAAAGTTTAATACATAATGTTGAAAATCAATTCTAATAAAATTCTTAGGTTTATAGAAATATACCCTCGCCAATAGAAGACACCAACATTATTAATTGTTCTGAGTATATTTACACACTGAGATATTTTAATATTTAAAAGTATATTAGGTCTCTATGGCCTTAGGTAACCATGATTGTCTCCAAACATATATTTATGATTATCCTAACAATATGTTAATCTGAAAATATTCTGTAATACATTCTCAACATCTCCCCAAAATGTATTTCAATATCCTCTAGTTTCAATGGTCAAAGAGATTTGGGATAAAATGTGTTTCTAACATCAATGTTGATTGCCTTTTCAGAAGAAATTATTTGTGCTCTTTATATTTTTCATGGGGTCATCATTACATTATACACAAAAATTCTCAAACTTATGAGGATAACAAAACATTTTCTCAGGAATATCTATTAACCTCATAATATTTTAAGCATTCACAGTTCCATTTCCTAGAAAACACGGGTCATTTATGAAACAAACTAGAACACTGATATATATTTTTAAAACCATTAAAATTTTGAGATTTTAAAAAGTATAAAGTTACCAGTAACTGGAATGATAAGGAGTTGAGATTAAGGATTCCAACATGGCGGCGGGCGCAGAGAGACCAAGTCTCTGACCTCTTCAGCTGTGCAGGCATAGGGAGTCGTAAACAACCTAAATCTGTTTGCTCAGGATCACTAAGCAATGCTGAGCTGACGTGGATCTGGGGCGAACAGTCTGGGCCTCTCAGAACACACTCTGAGCCCGGATCGGCTGAATTCAAGCTCCCGTTCACCTGCTTCCCGCATACAAACAGCTGTGACTCAGCACTAATCCATCCGGCTGAAACAACTGGTCAGCCCTTCTCATCCTATGGAGGTAAATGCCTACCGAGCCTTCATAGGTAGTGGCCACAGGTTTGAAACGGGGCTTGGGAGAGACAGTAAGGACCCACCCATTGCACTGGTCGCCCGGCAAAGGGAAACGAACTGTCGCCATTTGCAAGAGATAACACCATGGCAGAGAACTGACGTCATCAGTCAATGAGGAGATAACCTCATTGAAACCTGTGGCTACAGGTGTGTAATTCCCTAGCTTTCCCTCTCCACACATCGGGGAAACCTTAAGGGCCCCTCCCAGCTCTCCCGTGAGCGCGATAGCCAGACGGAGGGAATCAGAGGTGGCGCGGGACCCGCGGCGCGGAACTACCGCTCCCACCAGTGCTGACAGCTGAGGTCTCTTGCACCAGCTACCGGGGGCGTGGCTACCGGAGGGCAAGTAAAATTCGCTGAGGATTCTCAGCCCCAAGCTCTACAAACTTAGGGTCTGAGGGAATGGCAAACTGGGAGAGTGTGCCCAGTCGTTCATGAAAACAGGGCTCCCGGGAGCAGCAGACCTGGCGTGTAGCCAGTATTGTGGTGAGCGGCACCCGTGAGAGGGGCCTGGCTAGAGGAAAAGTGTGAAGTGACTAGACACAAGAGGAGGCCCTAGGCACTCAGGATTGGAGACTCGCCCAGTCTGGGAGGAGCTGCTGCACAGTGATTGGTTCCCGCGTATTGACAGGAGAAACTTGGCCTGGGGGGGCACAGCACCACCTACTGGAAGAGAAGTTAATCAAACTCTAAGACTGCATTGATTAGTTTTTTTTCCTCTTTTTTTCTTTTCTCTTTTTTTTTTGATTTGGGTTTTTCTTTCATTTTCATTTTTCTTGTTGTTTTTTTAATTTTTTTTTACAATTTTTTTTCTTCTAATTTTAATTTAAATTTTTTTATTATTTATTTAAAATTTTTTTTCTTTTTTTATTACCTATTTTTTTCTTCTTTTGACTTTTCATTTCTTTTCATTTTTCTTATTCCCCCTTCCTTGAATTCTACCTGCTTACGCTCATTCTCTTTAGTGACTTCTTCCCTTCCCTTCTAATACCTTTCCTCCAAACATCAAATAAATTTATAGGAGTAAACAGTAACTCATCAGTCAAACAGAACAAGAAGTAACATGAGCAGCTTCAAAAAGCAAGGAAGAAAAGGAGTACAAACAATGCAGGACAGCCTAAATATTCAGGAGGACCTAGAGTCATCAGAAAAATGGTCATATAAAGAACTCAAGGAATACCTTAGACAGATGGAATGGAACCTTAAAGAGGAGACAAGACAGCAAATTCAAGCAGCAAAAGAACACATTGAGAATGAATTACATAAACAGATAAAAGAAGAAGTTAAGCATCTTTATCAGGAGATAGAGATTATAAAAAATAATCAAGCAATAATTCTAGAAATGAAGGAAACGATAAACCAAATTAAAAACTCAATTGAGAGTATCACTAACAGAGTGGAGCAAGTAGAAGCCAGAACGTCAGATAATGAAGACAAAATATATCATCTTGAAAAGAGTCTAGCCAACTCAGAAAGGCTGGTAAAAAATCACGAGAAAAACATCCAAGAGTTATGGGATAACATAAAAAAACCAAACTTACGAGTCTTCGGGATAGAAGAAGGTACAGAGATTCAAACCAAGGGAATGAAATAATTACAGAAAACTTTCCAGAAATAAAAAAGGAAACAGATATACAAATTGAAGATGCATACAGGACACCGAGCACACAAAATCACAGTAGACCAACGCCAAGACACATTGTTATGAAGATATCCAATATACAGAACAAAGAGAAAATATTAAAAGCTACAAGAGAAAGGAGACAGATTACATTTAGGGGTAAACCAATACGGTTAACCACGGATTTTTCATCACAGACACTGAAAGCAAGAAGGTCATGGAACAATGTATTTCAAACACTGAAAGACAATGGATGCCAACCAAGAATTCTGTATCCAGCAAAATTAAGCTTCAGGTATGACAACGAAATAAAAATCTTTCATGATAAACAAAAGTTAAAAGAATTTGCAGCCAGAAAACCAGCATTGCAAAGCATTTTGAGCAAAACACTATACACGAGGAAGAAATGAAAAACAATGACCAAAACCATCAGTAGGAAGTGCCTCGGTAAAGACAGAGGGCGAGGGGAAAGATAATCATGGAGAAACAAACTAATTTTTTTAAAAAAAGGATAAATAATCAAACATGGATGGAAGTACAAACCATATATCAATAGTAACTCTGAATGTTAATGGCTTAAACTCTCCAATAAAGCGACATAGGCTGGTATCATGGATTAAAAAAACAAATCCAACAATATGCTGCCTCCAGGAGACACATCTGATTGGAAAAGACATCACAGGCTGAAGGTGAAAGGATGGGAAAAAATATACCACGCACACGGTCCTCGTAAGCAAGCAGGGGTGGCCATCCTCATGTCGAATAAAATCGACTTCAAGACTAAGTTAATCAAAAGGGATAAAGAAGGACATTATATACTGTTAAAAGGAACCATTCACCAACAAGACATAACAATTATCAATATTTATGCACCAAATAATGGTGCTGTGACATTCATAAAACAAATTCTCCTCAAGTTCAAGAATCAAATAGACCACAACACAATAATTATGAGTGACTTCAACACACCTCTCTCACCATTGGACAGATCCTCCAAACAAAAGTTGAATAAAGAAACTATAGAACTCAATATCACAATCAATAACCTAGACTTAACTGACATATATAGAATATATCAACCATCATCAAATGGATATACTTTTTTCTCAGCAGCACATGGATCCTTCTCAAAAATAGACCACATATTATGCCATAGGGCAACCCTCAGTAAATATAAAGGGGTGGAGATAATACCTTGCATTTTATCTGATCATAATGGAATGAAACTGGAAATCAATGATAAAAGAAGGAAGGAAAAATCCTACATCACATGGAAAATGAACAATATGTTACTGAATGATCAATGGGTTACAGAAGACATAAAGGAGGAAATCAAAAAATTCTTAGAGATAAATGAAAATACAGACACAACATATCGGAATCTATGGGACACAATGAAAGCAGTTTTAAGAGGAAAATTCATCACCTGGTGGTTATTCCTCAAAAAAAGAAAAAACCAACAAATAAATGAGCTCACACTTCATCTCAAAGCCATAGAAAAGGAAGAGCAAAACAGCAGCAAATGTAGCAGAAGGCAAGAAATAATTAAAATCAGAGCGGAAATCAATGAAATTGAAACAAAAGAAACTATTGAAAAAATTAACAAAACTAAAAGTTGGTTCTTCGAAAAAATAAATAAGATCAACAGACCTTTAGCCATGCTAACGAAGAGAAGAAGAGAGAGAACTCAAATTACTAACATACGGGATGAAAAAGGCAATATCACAACAGATGCTACAGAAATACAGAAGACAATTAGAAATTATTTTGAAAACCTATATTCCAATAAAATAGAAGATAGTGAAGACATCGATAAATTTCTTAAGTCATATGATTTGCCCAGACTGAGTCAGGAGGATACACACAATTTGAACAGACCAATATCAATGGATGAAATTGAAGAAGCCATCAAAAGACTACCAACCAAGAAAAGCCCAGGACCGGATGGGTATACAGTGGAGTTTTACAAAACCTTTAAAGAAGAATTAATACCAATACTTTTCAAGTTATTTCAGGAAATAGAAAAAGAGGGAGCTCTTCCAAATTCATTCTATGAGGCCAACATCACCCTGATTCCGAAACCAGACAAAGACACCTCAAAGAAAGAAAACTACAGACCAATATCTCTAATGAACCTAGATGCAAAAATCCTCAATAAAATTCTGGTGAATCGAATACAAAAACACATCAAAAAAATTGTGCACCATGATCAAGTAGGATTCATCCCTGGGATGCAAGGATGGTTCAATATACGGAAATCAATCAATGTTATTCACCACATCAATAGACTTAAAGATAAGAACCATATGATCATCTCGATAGATGCAGAGAAAGCATTCGACAAAGTACAGCATCCCTTTATGTTCAAAACATTAGAAAAACTAGGGATAACAGGAACTTACCTCGACATTGTAAAAGCTATCTATGCTAAGCCTCAGGCTAGCATCATTCTGAATGGAGAAAAATTGAAGGCATTCCCTCTAAAATCTGGAACAAGACAGGGATGCCCTCTCTCACCACTTCTATTCAATATAGTTCTCAAAACACTGGCCAGAGCAATTAGACAGACGAAAGAAATCAAAGGCATAAAAATAGGAAAAGAAGAACTTAAATTATCACTATTTGCAGATGACATGATTCTATACCTAGAAGACCCAAAAGGGTCTACAAAGAAACTACTAGAACTAATAAATGAATTCAGCAAAGTGGCCGGATATAAAATCAACACGCATAAATCAAAGGCATTTCTGTATATCAGCGACAAAACTTCTGAAACGGAAATGAGGAAAAACACTCCATTCACAATATCCTCAAAAAAAAAATAAAATACTTGGGAATCAACCTAACAAAAGGCGTGAAAGATTTATACAATGAAAACTACAGAACCCTAAAGAGAGAAGTAAAAGAAGATCTTAGAAGATGGAAAAATATACCCTGTTCATGGATAGGCAGCACTAACATCATCAAAATGGAGATATTACCAAAAGTTCTCTATAGGTTTAATGCAATGCCAATCAAAATCCCAACGGCATTTCTTGTAGAAATAGATAAAGCAATCATGAAATTCATATGGAAAAATAAAAGACCCAGAATAGCAAAAGCAATTCTAAACAGGAAGTGTGAATCAGGCGGTATAGCGATACCAGATTTCAAACTATATTACAGAGCAATAGTGACAAAAACAGCATGGTACTGGTACCAAAACAGGCGGGTGGACCAATGGTATAGAATAGAGGACACAGAGACTAATCCACAAAGTTACAACTATCTTATATTTGATTAAGGGGCTAAAAGGATGCAATGGAGGAAGGATAGCATCTTCAACAAATGGTGTTGGGAAAACTGGAAATCCATATGCAACAAAATGAAACTGAATCCCTTTCTCTCGCCATGCACAAAAGTTAACTCAAAATGGATCAAGGAGCTTGATATCAAATCAGAGACTCTGCATCTGATAGAAGAAAAAGTTGGCTCCGATCTACATATTGTGGGGTCGGGCTCCAAATTCCTTAATAGGACACCTATAGCACAAGAGTTAATAACAAGAATCAACAAATGGGACTTAATTAAACTAAAAAGTTTTTTCTCAGCAAAAGAAACAATAAGAGAGGTAAATAAGGAGCCTACATCCTGGGAACAAATTTTTACTCCTCACACTTCAGATAGAGCCCTAATATCCAGAGTATACAAAGAACTCAAAAAATTAGACAATAAGATAACAAATAACCCAATCAACAAATGGGCCAAGGACCTGAACAGACACTTCTCAGAGGAGGATATACAATAAATCAACAAGTACATGAAAAAATGCTCACCATCTCTAGCAGTCAGAGAAATGCAAATCAAAACCACCCTAAGATACCATCTCACTCCAGTAAGATTGGCAGCCACTATGAAGTCAAACAACAACAAGTGCTGGCAAGGATGTGGAGAAAAGGGTACACTTGTACATTGCTGGTGGGACTGCAAATTGGTGTGGCCAATTTGGAAAGCAGTTTGGAGATTCCTGGGAAAGCTGGGAATGGAACCACCATTTGACCCTGCTATTGCCCTTCTCGGACTATTCCCTGAAGACCTTAAAAGAGCATGCTACAGGGATACTGCCACATCGATGTTCATAGCAGCACAATTCACAATAGCTAGACTGTGGAACCAACCTAGATGCCCTTCAATAGATGAATGGATAAAAAAAAATGTGGCATCTATACACAATGGAGTACTATGCAGCAATAAAAAATGACAAAATCATAGAATTTTCAGGGAAATGGATGGCACTAGAGCAGATTATGCTTAGTGAAGCTAGCCAATCCCTAAAAAACAAATACCAAATGTCTTCTTTGATATAATGAGAGCAACTATGAACAGAGCAGGGAGGAAGAGCAGGAAGAAAAGATTAACATTAAACAGAGACATGAGATGGGAGGGAAAGGGAGAGAAAAGGGAAATTGCATGGAAATGAAGGGAGACCCTCATTGCTATACAAAATTACATATAAGAGGTTGTGAGGGGAATGGGAATATAAACAAGGAGAGAAATGAATTACAGTAGATGGGGTAGAGAGAGAAGATGGGAGGGGAGGGGGGGATAGTAGGGGATAGGAAAGGTAGCAGAATACAACAATTACTAATAGGGCATTATGTAAAATTGTGGATGTGTAACTGACGTGATTCTGCAATCTGCATTTGGGGTAAAATTGGGGGTTCATAACCCACTTCAATCTAATGTATGAAATATGATATGTCAAGAGCTTTGTAATGTTGTGAACAACCAATAAAAAAAAATTCTCTGTGGTGGGGGCTCCTTTGCCTTAGCTTACAAGATACCAGTAGCCTTCCCTAAACTATCACCCCAAAATGTCCCTGGACATTGCCCAATGGTGCCCTAGGGAAAAATCTTCCCTGGTTAAGGAGAACTTCTGTTTACAAAGTCCAATCCTAACTCAGAATTCTAGAAAGTGACCCTATTGTATTTGTATCCATGTTTTTAGTTTTACACACTGAAATCTTCAATCCACATGGAATATACTTTGGCAGAAGAAGTCAAGTTAAAAACCAGATATCATGATACCAAACTTAGCCCCTGGAAAAGGCAATTCCGTTCCCAGTAAGCTCCTGATATGTGCAACACTTTATAATCCCATTGTACAAAGTTATACGACATCTCACAGAGAGGAAAGTTGCACCTGTCACCAAATAGTTGGCACAGAGTTCACCAAGCAGACATCAAGATGTTTCTGGCCTTATTTTCCCACAGTTAAAGGAATTCTCTGCTACAAGTAAAGCAGATGGTACTCAATAAATGCTGGACAAGTGAGGGGCAATGTATTCCTAGGAATGTGTTTTCTAATGGATATTTTACCCATCACATAATCATCATCATCCAGAAACTGTCAGCAAACCACAAGATTCTGGAATCATCTGGAAATTTCTAAGTGGTCTTTCATTTTAGCCTAGGGGAAAAAATTACCAGACTGAGTGGTTGACTTTGTGAATAAATGCCTTTGACTTAAAAAAAAAAAAAAGAGTTGAGATTAAAATTTCCAATAATCTACCAAATATTAAAAATTCTGTGATGATGTCAGATGTACTTTGTTTGTAAACATGATGTCATTTTTAATACCTTTATTTTCTTAATTTATTTACTTTTTATGTGCTGCTAAGGAATCAAACATGATGTCATTTTTAATATCTTTATTTTATTCATTTATTTACTTTTTATGTGGTGCTAAGGAATCAAACCCAGTGCCTTGCTCATGGTAGGCAAGTACTCTACCACTGAGCCACAACCCCAGCCCTGTCAGATATATTTTTAATTTGGAACTAAGAAAGTAAACTTGTCATTGTCTAGGAAAAATTAAGGGGAAAAACACTGATCTCCTCCCAACTGCTATACTGCTCTTGCAAATCCAAAATGACAGGGAGAATGGAACTGAGTCAAATGAATATATCCAAATCAGAGAACATAAGGATTTTAAATATTTATTTTAAAAGTATCATTAAGTGAGAAAAATAATTGGCATATTCCTTTGAAAACAAAATGTCATTCAGAAAAAATATATTGTATAACTACTGTTATTATATCAAGGGTCTTAAAGTAAAATTATTTGAGTGGCAGAATCTAAAACATCAAAGTTAAATTTTCAGATTGAGTTAAAAAAGGAATCAACAGTAAGACATACTAAAGAACTAAAAACCAATCTAATAATAGTGCTTGACTATATTCTCTAGTATCATTCTTAATATTTTCTAATACAAGGCTTCATGATCACAAATTGATACAATCAAAATAATACAGTAGGGCTAGTGTTGAACTCATTCATGATCCTCCTGTCTCAGCCTCCCAAGGCACTGGAATTACAGGCATATGCCTCCATACCTGTCATGCTTTTTTTAAGTTACAATGATGTTTGTTATTAACTTTTATACTTTATGTCAGGAATTTTAAGTGTTAACCTTTTTAGAGCTTGATTTAACATTTGTTTCTTCAACTTAAAATATATTATAGCCCATGCACATAGATCTGATGCATGGTAGTTATAAGTAGGCATATTTAAAAACATTTAAGATCTTGAAATAGTGGTGCACATCTGTAATCCCAGCTACTATGGGAGGCCAGGGTAAGAGGACTGTAATTTCAGGGCCAGCCTCGAAACTGAATGGGACCCACTCTCAAAATGAAATAAAATAAAATGGGTGGTGGATGTAGCTCAATGGCAGAGTACTTGCCTCACATTCATGTGGTTCTGGGTTCAGTCCCTACTACTGCATAAGAAAAAAAACTTTTTGAGCTCTGACTTGAGATAACCATTGATGAATAAAAACAACATAGTGATAAAATAGCTTTTCTGATTTAAAAAGTTTTCAGAGCAAAAATCAAATGTCTCCATGTGATTTCCATGAACTTCTGAGTTGCCAGAATGAAGGATGATTTGCCAGGTGTTGGTACACAGTAATCACAGTCATTTGGAAATGGCCATTTGGAAAAGCAAGGCTGCTTCAAAAAGAAACTTATTTCCAAGATGTGTTAAATGAACAGTATATGATCTTAGTGTAGTTGTTACTCTAGAGTTGTTACAAAAAGTCTTCATGGAGGGGGTCGGATTGAGGTATATCCTAAAAGATTTGGATAACTGAAAGAGCAAGGATAATATTAATAGGGAGACCATAAAAAACTCCAAATTTGTTGCTCTCTTTTAGGTTATATTGTCCTTAGGCTGGAAAGTTTCTTGAATATGGAAAGTGTAATAATATGTGTCAAATTTGGGGAGATTATTAGAGTTTTTAGATGATGGACTTGAAAGTAAGCCTTATCTTGAAGGCAGTGGACCCTCAACAGTTGAGCTCATTAATCACATCTGATCATCTGTTGGCCAAATGTGTTTCACTCTTTTGAGTTACTTATATTTCCTAACCCTAACAGGGTAACTGTACTTCAACATGTTTGGCAAATCATTTAAACACTCTGAAACTTAGTTTACTTATTTGTATGAATGGTAAAATAATTACCTGCTAGTCTTGTGGGTAAATGACACAGTGTAGAGTGCAATGCTTAATAAACAGTAGACTTTCTGGAAACATGAATTTATCTCCTTTTTTCAAGATTCTTCATTTTAATATTTTTAATTGCTTAATTATTTTTGCTCCCAAATGTATAATGATTTTATGATGTTGATATTAACATAGATGTTGTGATCTAAACATGAGATAGCATATTTTAGGAAACCTTGTTCATTAAAATCAGTGTTTTAGTTTACCTTTCTTGATAATGGGAAATGTAATCTGATTCAGTTGTCAATTATTAGATTGAGACATTTCCAGTTTGTAACTGCTATATTAACAGTTAGAAATGGTAATTTCATGAGAGTCACCCTAATTAAACTTGGGATATCACCTGGTAGGCCAGTGGATGCTTAAAATACTTATTTTTTTAATTTCCTTTTTGCTCTTAAACGTCCTGATAAATTCAGTGCCTTTCTATTTTCTAATGATGAAGAAAATGCTGTTACTGAGGCAATAAATGATAAAAAGGTGGTTTAAGTACTAATATTTTGTCAATACATACCTCTACTGCAATGTTCAGCAGATATTGTAAAAAAAAAAATATATCTCTTCCATTTTGAAATAAACTCTGCTTAGTTTTATTCCTGGGAAACCAGTACCATTTTTATCTATTTTCCATAGATACAAACACACACACACACGCGTGTGTGTGTGTGTGTGTGTTTGTGTGTGTAAATAGAAGTACTGAGTAATCATGATCATGACTGTAGGGTTTTACTATCGAATGGCCTGCACTTGTCATAAATCTCTACTCACCTATTGTATTTACACTCAGTATCTGCTCATTTTCTACATTCATTTTTATACTGTTTTTTCATTTCATTTGCACTGATTAAACAAATTACCACATAGAAGACTTCTTTTAGAATCTATTTTTTAGAACACAAAATTTTAACATTGCCTAAACTGATAAAACTAATTTAAATCCATCATATTTAAGAACATGGTAAAAAAATTACATAATTCTATTTTGGGGGATCACTGATGATTGAATTCAGGGGTACTCAACCACTGAACCACATCTTCAGCCATATTTTGTATTGTTTTTTTAGAGGCATGGCCTCACTGAGTTGCTTAGTGCCTTTCTTTGCCTGAGGCTGGTTTTGAGCTTGTGGTCCTCCTGCCTAAGCTTCCTGAGCCACTGGGATTACAGGCATACACCACTGTGACAGGCTCAGTTCTATTTTTAAGAGTTCAATTTATATTCCAACAAAACAGGAATAAATTAATTAACATTTGATTCAAATTTTATTGACAAGTTTAACTATATGAAATACCACAAGATTTCAGTATGTGGCACCCTTTAAACTTGGAATTAAAACATACATTTTCTGTATGTAGATATTTCAAGTTAAAGACATGCACATATCCCAAATCTTTTAAGGATACCAAGCCCCCAAATCTGATGTTTACATACACACACACATATAAATATGGGCAAGCTCTCTACCAATTACTTATAAGAACTACTCATTATTTTAAAGAAAGACTTTAAAATTTTGTTTCTTGGGAATGTATTTTAAAATATATTGCCAGATGTCAAAAGTGAAGTAAGATTTCAGAATCTCTGGATTATTTTGTTATAAAGTAGTTTAAAGTACATAAGTGTTGTATACTGTTTAGGTCATAAATTCTGGATATAAGTTCTTCCAGTAATTTACATTGATTACAGTTGCAGTGTGCTTATCTTTCAAAATAAAATGCAAAATTATTGAAAAACTAACTTCAGAAAAAATTTTTTTTCATATACAATGACTTGCTGTTAGATGTCATTTTAGGATAAAATGATATATGATGCCTTTAGGAACACAAAGATGAGCTGACTTTTGAATTCCTCAATACTTCTTAAGTCCATAGCTCTTTTCTCAAAATAAGAGGCTATGAAGTTATGAAACCAACACAAATACAGAGTATGCTAAAGTTATAAACATATGGTAATCCTTAGTGTAAGATGCTATCATATAGATTCAGAAATTAAGAAAACAGAAATATCATTATCTAAGTCTATTCAGAATAAACTGGCATAGGTGATTCTATATAATCACTTTGCATTATGATTCCAACCAACTCTGGATTTAGGGGAAAAATGAATCTTATAATATGCATAAGAGGGCTGTGGTCGTAGCTCAGAGTGCTTACCTAGCGCATGTGAGGCACTGGGTTCCCTATTCAGCACCGAAGAAAAATAAATAAAGGTATTGTGTCCGGCAACAACTAAAACTATTTTTAAAAAATGCATGTACAGTGATTCAAACACATATGAATAAAAATAATTTGTAAACCAAAACATTTAGCCCTTTCCATGTCTAAGAATGCCACACATTGTTTAATTTCAGTATATTATAGGAAAGGGATAATGTGTTACATTTGTCATATAATATATGTTGAGTTTTTTTAAACTAAAGTTATATTTTAAAGTGTTTCACTCTTGATGCAAATATAATCTATGAGAGTTTTTCCTACAGAACCTTAGAAAGAAAATGATTATAACCCAAGCTCATAAAGCATTTATATTTCAAAATCATTTTACATTCTTCATTTTATGCACCTCCCAGGACAATTTTGAGGTAGTTTATTATGCTTTGCACACAATTAAACAGATTGAGAGAAGGTAGGTTATCAGGCCAAGGAGAGACAGCTGCTCAATGGAATAACCAAGGTTAGAATTCAGACCTAATAAATGAAGTAAAACATTTTATAATATTCTATATGAAAATTCTTTTTAGGGTTAATAGAGAGAAGCTTATTAAAGCATAGACTTCTATTGTTAAATCAAAATTTTAAGTACTGCTTATTGAACAATAAAATTATTTTATTGAGTTAGACAAATAAAATTATCAGGCATTGAGTTAGACAAATAAAATTATCAGGCATTGAGTTAGACAAATAAAATTATCAGGTTTTGCTTATTATCTATAACTTACAAAATTTGTTTTTATTAAATAATCACAAAAAGTAGTATCTTTAGACAATGATAACCTTATGAAGAAATCAAGAATTCAGCCACATATTTGGTACAGCAAAGTAGTTGAAAGGATAAAGATTGAAACATTTTTAAATAAAAAAAAGTAAAAAGAAAAAAGAAAGGATAAAAAATCCCACATTTCCACTCTTCAAAGTAGATTTTTTTTTTCTATTTAACAATCTTAAAATATTCTCAGCTTCAAATTAAGAAAATGTGTAGGGGAAAAAACCCTAAACCCTAGTTCTTTCATACTAATCAATAAAAGTTAATTTTCAATGAGGAAACCAGAGATGGAAAACATTAAGGCTGAAATTGAATATTTTTTTCTCCAATGTTCTTCCTGAAATTTATCGGATAAATTACTCTGCCATTTTGGAAGTCATTTTTTTTAAATAGAAAATTACTTCTTTTTTAAAATAGAAAATTACTTTTTTGCATTCCCTGGCTCCAGTCATCCTTATCAGCAACATAAAATTACCCAGAAACACTCTAGGAGTGTAACGCAAAAGATTGTGTTAGAGAAATTATCCAAGTAGCACTTATTTTTGAATTCCTATTTTCCCTTGACATTTACTACTACATAAGAACAAAGTATATTAAAAGACACCTACTGAGACTCTTAGGAATTAAATTAACCTATAATGAAGTGACATTAAAGGCATGCATAATAATAGTTCAATTTAGAACATATCTGCTGTGGTCACTTTTTTAAAATGTATAGGGCGGCATCCCAAATAGTACCCCTTTAACAAAAACACTAAATTTCTGGAAAACAACAGTAACAGTTTAAAGTTAAAAACAGGTGGCAACGTTTCATCCTGACCATCCTGACGCACACCGAGCTGCATTTCTAATCACCTGTAGATCCTATGGATGCTGCTCCTGCAGCCGGGTGGCCCAAGGGCCTGGGGGAGATGGGACTGCAGAGCGCTAAGCTCGTGCCTCCTACAGCGAACTGACACGGGCAGCACAGCAAGAACCCTGCCGTCCTGTTTCTTCGAGATGATATTTAATGTATGGAGACCCTTCTCCAGGGGAGGGACACAGCACCATCAGAGCGGGGCTGGGCGGCGGGCGCGTGTCTGACTCCCCCAGCACCTGCTGCCCTGCAGCCGCGCGTCCCGGACTCCCCAGGACCCCAGCCCCGCGGCTCCGGGAGGTGCCTGGGCTTCTCCGGGGGAAGCAGAAAGGTGGGGACGGTGTCGACCGTCCTCCCAGAATTTCGGCCTCGCGGAAACACACTTCGATCCTTCTCCAAGATTAAAACTCTGCTGCAAATATCAACTCTGGATTCAAATAGGATCTGCCTCCCCGACAAAGCGCCCGCGCCCACCAGCGCCTGGGCAGGGGTCTGGGGGAAGGGGAACCGCCAGCCCCCGGCAGCACAGGGCGGGTTTGGATCCGGTGGCGCACCCTGCCGCCAGGACACGCCCCTTTCCCCTCCCCACGCGCGGGGTCCTCGGAGGCGCCAGGCCGGGGTCAGAGGGCACGGTCTTCCCGGGCCTGCCAGCCGGGCCCAGCACGACTAACCCCGATCCCACCGCCACTCGCCCCGGCCGGCGGGTTCGGAGGGGCCCAGCTCCCGGTCCACCGCCAGGCCAGGACCCCGCCAGGGCCTGCAGGCCCGCCCCCTCCCCAGGTGCTGTGGCCTCCGAGGAGGGCCCGGGGCTGGGGGAGCGGGCAGGGTCTTCCTGAGCCTACCAGCCGGGCCCACCGCACTGACCCTTCAGCCTGGCCGCCACTCACCCAGGTCCCTGGTCCTCAGCCTCGGCTGCCGCTTGGGGCCACCCGGGCCCCTCTCACAGCTTTTGTATTCTTCTACCCAGTCAAAGCCGTGCACAGAGCGGCGCTGATTGGCCCCGACCTAGAGGTCCTCTGGCCAATCATAGCTGCGAGCTAGAGGGCTCCTGGGAATTGGGGGGCGGGGCACAGCGGGGCACCGGCGCCTGGGGCTCCTGGCAGTGGAGGCCCTGGGAGTCCGGCAGCTCCGAGTTGTTGGGACACTTGCCTGGATGAAACCTGGCCGAACCTGGGATGGGAGCTAGGACCAGGCCGCCTGGCCCCAGCTCACCCATTCTCTCCAGAAGGCCTGCACCAGACTGGGCTGAAGCCAGGGCTTTGGGCTTCCTGAGGGCCCTGCTTGGTTCCAGACCGTCTCAGGGCCATAACCCCCACTCTCCAGTTCCTTCTCTCAATGGCCCATGCTCACTCCTTGGCTGTGTGAAGTTCCCGTGCTAAGAACTGTCTCTTTGTGAATATCCGCAACCGTTTGATATAGAAATAGTTCCCATTTCACAGATAAAGAGACTAAAACAAGCTTTGAAGTCCCTTTGCAAACTAGGCAGGTGGCTGGAATTCAAATGCACACATACGGAATTTCAAGGCTGTGGTTCTCAACCATGCAGGCGGTTTTTCTATTGAAACAGTCTCCTGTGGCTGGTCTCTGCGACTTTTCCTCACAAGCTGTCTGAATAGCAATATTTGAGTGGTGTGTTGGTCTCTCCGAAACTAACTGCCTCCTCCCCTACCAGCTGGCTCTTTCTCCTGTCTTCAAACTTCACTATGCCTACGTATCACCTCTAGTACTACTATTTCTCTGCACAAAATAAAACACCCTTCGCTAGTTCCTCATCAATTTCTGGAGTGTCAGAACCTCAGCTACACTTTCAAGAACCCCAGTGTGGGTGAAGGCTTTCTGGCCATGTCTCTATGCTCTTTCCAGTACATACGCACCTTGACTCCAACCCACTGCCATCAAACACAGCTACATATGCTTCCCCATTTCTTCATCGTATCACCTGGAAATGCGTCTGTCCTACTCCATCTCTACCTGGTGCAATCCTATCCATGCCTCATGCGGCACCCACTTAGTCTTTATTTTGCCTCATAATTTCCATGGTCTGTTTTCCTGTTCCCTGATTTCTCCCGGTACCAGAGGCCCTGATCGAATTTTACCTAGCGTTACTTTATATGAGTCCCTGTCTGAACTCTTCCCCCTAACAGGAATGTAATCTTGATGAGGACAAGATTTGTCTCACTCATTACTGTTGTGGTGCCTAAGAAATTGCCTCATCAACTTAATGCACCCAAGCAATGAATACATCTTGGTACGAGCTCATAAAGGTTCTCAGCAGCTGGTAGTCTTCCCCATCATTTAGACAAGGGCGTCTGAATTAGCCTCATGGGTCATGTTTACATGTTAAGATCACAGCTTCCCACTCAGTTTTATGATTTTTTTTTCATCATCTACAACCATCCTTTCTTCTCTCAGTCTCATTTCCATCGAGAGGCTCTTTTTTTCCCCCAACCCTCTTTTTTTTCTTTTTTTTTTAAGAGAGAGAGAGAGAGAGAGAATTTTTACATTTATTTATTTTTTCTTAGTTCTCGGCGGACACAACATCTTCGTTTGTATGTGGTGCTGAGGATCGAACCCGGGCCGCAGGCACGCTAGGCGAGTGCGCTACCGCTTGAGCCACATCCCCAGCCCCCAACCCTCTTTTTTTTCATGTTTTTCCTTCTTACTTGATTTCATTTCTTGACCCTTTCCTTCTTCCTTCCTGTGATCAACCTCCTCTTAAAGCCCTTCTAGGAGCTTTCACTTCCATGCTCATTTAGCATATTTACTAAGTACCAGTGTCATAGCCATGCTGTGTTGGGCGGATATCCTAAGATTTATTATATAAGAATAGGATATAGATAACCATTTTTAAAAGAACATCCAAAAAACTCTGTTTTAGCAAATGAACCCAAGAAGAACTCATAAGGGAGTAAGAGGTTCACAGCACTACTCATGATGCCTGGCATCCTAGGATCCATCTTAGGGTACAAATGACCAATTAGGGCAAATATTTGTCAGGAGATGGGGTTCTAGTTTCAACTTCCCCTCTAACATTCTCTAAGAACTTCAGCCTCTCTCAGGTGTCTGTTTCTGCACCAGTGAAATTCAGAAATGGGGTTAGGTCAATAGTCCCCAAGGTATTTTTCCAAAGAACACAAATTTTGCAGAAATTTAACAAATATCATGGAAAAATGGGGTAGGGATTGTTCCATGGCCAAAATCTTGGGAAAACCTCTTTCAACAACAAACTTAAAACTTTCTTTCCCCCCAATTCTTCACAATACCTTTATTAAACTATGCACCTTAAGACTCTTGGGGGACAAGGTAGGAAACTTAATGTGTTGAATGGTAATTCTCTTTTTAATTATATAAATTATTTCCAGAAGCCATTTCTGTGCATATTGGAGACAATAAAGACAGATATATCAGAAGATTTTGAACAAGGAATAATCTACAAACCTATTTCTCCTTTCTAAAGCCTTATTGAAACTAACAATTTAGAAAATTTCAATGTGTCCAAGATATGGGAGGAACAAAGGAAGAAAAAACTTTCTAAAACTGAGTAAACCAGTGTGAGAAACATATTTTTGAGTAGAAGAATTTTGCAGGTGACACTGAATTTTAAGCAAGAATCTTGGAGAATAATGTTATTCTCAAATATAGAAGAATTAACAAAAAAGAGGAAAATATATGAAAATACACTTAGAAATGTCATTTTTCTAAAGAAATCTTAGCCAAATGGATATTAAATAGGAGAGATAAATTTGATGGAATACTTGGGCTAATTTAAAATGCAATGTCAGTCCATATTTTGATGTGTTAAACTGATTTCTCAATGGTTCTGTTGAAAGTCAAAAAGGAAACAAAATTAGTTTAGACCATTAATTTGGCAATTTGGGGATAAAATTCATTTGGTTAGCAGAGATACACAAAGCAATGTAGTGAAACATCCTCAAAAATGTGTTTCAACTGGAAAACATGCATGTATATTTATATATGTATGTATTCCAATAGAAGGATATATGTGCATTATATGTGTGTGTGAAATATGTGTTTGTACACATACAGATGTCATGGACATGCACTGGGACTTAAGAGGTTAAGCAGCTTATAATTTGAAATGGTGTTTTTAAAATACTTTAAAGCATAAAGGGACTTATGTCAATAGGAAGGAAAAGACAGAGTCTAGGGTATGCAAACTGCTATTCTCTTTGGTTGTTGAGTCAATATGTAGGCAAAGCTTTCATGTGGAACATAGTGCAAACATGAAACAAAGTGATTACTCCTTGGTTTGCCTTTGGACTGTACTATTGTCAGGGTTAAGAGAACAGATTCTCCACATCCAGGGTTATTTTATGAGTCTTAATTATGAACCCCTGAGGAACTCAGTGGAGCCTGGGGTTACTAGAGATGATGTCTTGCTTGGCATATTTATCATCTACAAATCATCTGCTATAAATATACCTCAGCAGGCTCATCATCAGGCTAGCTCAGGAATCTGTGATTTATGAAGGTTACAGGAAACAGTGTAAAGGCTGAAGCACTTAAGGGTAGCTTTCTTTTCTGACCCAGCCCTGCACTCTACTTGAATAGAAATGATCCAGAGAATGAGTGCTCTTTAGCATTTAGAATTAAGCCTTTTAAAATTCCCTTTGGATGTTATTCTTACATCACTGAGTTTTGACATTTAAGAATTTATAAGAAACATCAAAATCACTATGTTAAAGGATAATGTGAGAAAACACTAAATGTAAAATAGAAGCATATTTAAACCTTACTTTTCTTTCCTTTTTTTTAAAGTACAAACTGTGCAAAGCATTTTCTCTCAATTTTTATTACACATCTATCATTAGTCTGTATTTTTCTCTGGATAAAATAACAGAACTGACCAAAATGTTTTGGAGATACCATGATTCCAATCTCTGGAAGTTGAAATAAATAAAATGTGTTTCTTCTTTGTATTGCTGAATGTTCTTTGTTTTTGAAGAAAAATGTGTTTGTTTTACAGAGTTTGGATTTTGCCTTGAGCATATAAACAATATTTTCTTTGCACATTTGTTTCAATAAATAAAAATTGTTTTAATGAACCAAAAATGACACAAAACAAAAATGCCACCCAAGTTTCTCTCACTGGTGATTTGTTCCTGCAAATACTCTTAAAGCCAACTGGGGAATGATTAACGTTTCCCTTACCGGGTTTTTCTTTAAACACTTATCCTAGAAGAGAAAGCCTTGAAGAGGGTCATTCTATTAATATGTATTAAGAAGTAAAGGGCCAATTTTAATATTTCAAACCACTCTGTTGTTTTCACTCAGCTGTTTTTACTCTAACAATTTAATAAAATATCTTGTTCTTGGCTACATAATGGCCCCAGGGGAGAAGAATAAAAGAGGAATAAAAATGCAGAAGAGTGAGGAGACAAAATGATGGGAAATTGCTTTATTCAACTTTATCTGTGGCTCAAGCAACTCACCCTTAGGAAGACTCCACACTTGAAATGAATTACCCTTCATGGTCTCCTCCCACACATCACTGCACTGTTTTAGCATTTGTTTTGCAAACCACCAACTGAGTCTACAAGTAGAGACATAGTAAGGAGTCCAATGATATTTTTGCAGCCCATATATTTGAAGCTAGTTCAGCAAATACTTCAAGAGCCTACAGTTTAGGAGGCTAAATAAATAAATAATAAAATATGGGGGGGGGCTTGGAAATTTACCTTTTCCTTCCCTCTTACATGGAGAATCAGATCCTTCTCTTGGTTTTCCCGGGTTTCTTCCCACTTGTTCCTCAAGCTTGTTACTAGGGAAACTTGAAAAAGAAAAAGATACATTAAGACCACAAAACAAAAGTTTTGACGTCACAACCATGATCCTATTGCTATGCAAAAATCAATGCAAGATTCCCAACCTAGGTCGCTTCACCACAGTCCCTACAAAGCCTGCACCGAACCTAAACAAATAAGATGTTAATTGCATACTTGCTGAGAAAAACTACTAGGGTTCCAGGCGGAGACCCACAGCAATGGAAGCTGAGATATGCCCCCCTCTGCTGTGGACTGGATCAATTCTGAACCCTGATGCTGAAATGACAGCTCTCCCGCTGCGCAAGGTACATGCTGAAAGACACCAAGAGAAAGATGGTCAAGTCCAGTGTCGCCTTCCGCTTCGCCATACGCCCCCCACCAAACCCCACCCTGCCTCACAGAGTTTCTCTTACAGTCTGTCGCCGCCAGCACCAGTGGTAGGAACCAAGGACGCAAAACCCTCACAGACACAGAAACTACCGCTTTGGGCACGTGCCTGGGTTTGAGTAGTGGTGACCTCCAGGGCGCACCCCTCCCGCACGCTCCCTCTCCCACCCACCCCTCTCTCTTTGTGCGCCCCTCTCTCTCTCCCGCCCGCCCGCCCCCCCTCCCCCCTCCCGCCCCCCCTCCCCCCTCCCTCCCCCCTCCCTCCCCCCTCCCCCCTCCCTCCCCCCTCCCCCTCCCTCCCCCCTCCCGCCTCCCTCCCCCCTCCCCCTCCCTCCCCCCTCCCTCCCCCCTCCCCCCTCCCTCCCCCCTCCCCCCTCCCTCCCCCCTCCCCCTCCCTCCCCCCTCCCTCCCCCCTCCCCCCTCCCCTCCCCCCTCCCCCCTCCCCCCTCCCTCCCCCCTCCCCCCCTCCCCCCTCCCCCCCCTCCCCCCTCCCCCCTCCCCCCCCCTCCCCCCTCCCGCCCGCCCACCCCCCCTCTCCCCCACCCTCCGCCCGCTTCTCTCTCTCTCTCTCTGCCCGCCCCTCCCTCTCTCCCTCTCTCTCTCTGCCCCCCACCCCTCTCTCTCCCCCACCCTCCACCCGCCCCCCTCTCCCCCCACCCTCTGCCCGCTTCTCTCTCTGCCCGCCCACCCCCCCCTCCCTCTGCCCGCCCACCCCCCCCTCCCTGCCCGCCCACCCCCCCCTCCCTCTCTGCCCGCCCACCCCCCCTCTCTCTCTCTGCCCGCCCACCCCCCCCTCTCTCCCCCACCCTCCACCCGCCCCTCTCTCTCTCCCGCCCGCCCACCCCTCCTCTCCCCCCACCCTCCGGCGGCTTCTCTCTCTCTCTGTCTCTCTGTCTCTCTCTCTCTCTGCCCACCCCCCTCTCTCCCCCACCCTCCACCCGCCCCTCTCTCTCTCCCGCCCGCCCACCCCTCCTCTCCCCCCACCCTCCGGCGACTTCTCTCTCTCTCTGTCTCTCTCTCTCTCTCTCTCTCTGCCCACCCCCCTCTCTCCCCCACCCTCCACCCGCCCCCTCTCTCTCCCGCCCGCCCTTAGGGCCCTCCCTCTTCTCCCCCCCAGCTGCTCTCCTCACTTGCTCTTGCACACACCCGCCCTCTGGAGAGAGAGGTCCGGGAAGGCTCCCCAACCGCGGGGCACACGAGGAGCCTCAGGCCAGCTGTCCTGCGCACAGCGCGAGTGTTGGCAGTGGGTGCGCCGTGCCCACGCGCACGCAGGGGGCCGTCTTGCGGGCGCGAGCTCGGGGACTGGCACCTCTCTAGCGCGTGCCCAGGGAAGATGGAGCGCGGCGCCAGCGCACACACCGGAGACTGAGCTTTACTGTCTCTCTCCCTCTCTTGCCTCCCTCCTCCCTGGGAATTCAAACAGCTTTCTGATATCACCAGCCAAAGATATTTTCTCTCCTCTCCTTAGTCACCCTCTGTCCTTCAGTACTTGTGGGGGGTGGGTGGGAGGAGGTAGAAAGAGGAAAGCGGAAAGAGGGAAAAGCATAAGCTTGAGCCTTCCCCTCCAACCAGGAGTACTCCTGTCATAAACCCACCGCTCCAACAAATCTGCCTTAGCAGCTGCCACCACCACCAGTCACTCCTCCTCTCGGTGCTTTCTTCGCTTCTTGGCTAATCGGTTTGTTGGGAGATAGATTTGGTAAAGCAGATGTTTGTTCTTAATCTACTTTCATCGGGTTTTTGTGTGTGTGTGTGTGTTTATTTGTTGAGAGATTTATATCTGTGCACAACTGGGGACATATCTGCCACTTGATGATTTAAAAAAGCTAGGGTAGACTTAGGCCTCAGTCCAGCCTTAGACAGTATGCTGCATAATTGAAACAAACATCAACAGCCAGTGTCACCCTGAGAAGAGCAAGATTGGGACCATATATATGACACCCTAACTAAACAGTTTTCTGTGCTTTCTATTTTAATTTACATTGTACTGTGAAAGCATCTACACATTCATAAGTGGTAATATCAGAGAAAAAGTGAGAGTTGTCTATGTTCAGCAAGGACCTCCATGGGCTTTAACTCCTGGGATCAGGAGAGAGAAGTTAAATCTAAAAGAACTTGGCTTCTGCCTTTATGAGTGTTCAGCAAACAAAGAGCTCCAATCTTGGGTTTTCCCCTGTAAAAATCACAAGACTGACAATTATTTCCAGAAGGAAAAATTTTCATCACTGAATAATAATAGCTTCCGTTCAATGAAAGAAACTAATTGTCTCACATAAAACAAAACACTGGCAAAAGAAAGGTGAGAGGCTTAGGCTGAAGGACCCCAAATATAAAGCCATTTTAAATCCTCTAGGGCTGGGAGTAAAGCTTACTGAACGTGTGCAAATCTCCCCTAGATCACAATCCAATCATTTCTCATAGCTGTACAAGTTTCTCAATGGGCTGCTAAAATCCCAAGCAATAGTGCAGAGAAGGTGTTAAAAACAACACTTGCCTATTAATCCCCCCAAAGGTTTGCAACACCACACTCTCTTTGGCTACATGACAGACTGAACTCTACAATCTTTCATCAGGGATTTGATGCACAAGTCAAACAGTGGACAATTGTATACAAAGCACCACTGTTAGAATAGCTTTTATCACCAGGCATGGTGGTGCATGCCTATAATCCCAGCAGTTCAGAAGGCTAAGGCAGGAGAATTGAGAATTCCAACCCAGCCTCTGCAACAGTGAGGAACTAAGCAACTAAGTGAGACCATGTCTCTAAAGAAAATACAAAATAGACCTTGGGATGTGGCTCAGTGTTTGAGTGTCCATGAGTTTATTTCCCAATAGCCTTCCCCCAAAAAGAGAGAGAACAGATTTTGTCAATAATTTAATAATAACCAAGACTCAAGAAACTACAGATATGGGAAAAAGAAAGCCCTTGTACACTGTTGGTGAGAATGTAAGTTTAAAAAAGTCATTTTTGAAAATAGTGAAAACTCTGAACCATTTAAAACACAATTAACATAGTTAAATTGATTCTGGGTGTAATTTCAAGGTATTAGAATGAGGAAGTTAAAGAAACAAATGTATACCAATTTTTATGTAGCAGAATTGTCAGTAGTAAAAAAAAGAAGAAGAAATAAAAATTTCTTCAAATGAAAGTTGTACCAGGAGATTACTTTAACTGCAGGGCATCTAACTACTCTCCTGTTAACCCTCACACCATATTTCAGACCATTTTCTCTTGTCAACAGAGGACACTGAGACTCAAATTAGCTAGACACTCCAAAATATATAGACATGAGAGCTGTGGATACCTCAGAAACCCCTGAGACAAGAGAAGGTATGAAAGTGACATGAGGACACATCATCCTGTCAAGTCTACAATGGGGAATCCCCACTCAAAGACTTTCCAATAAGGTATCTGTATCTATGGAAGACAAATAGGGGCAGAAATGAGCATTGTTTTACAAAAAGAGCCAAGTGATCTTCTCTTTTTTTTTCCCTCTCATATAAAATACAACAGAGAAAAAAATCCCATAAACAGTGCCATCTAGTGTTGGAGAAAAATAGTTACACAATATTGTGTCTGAAATATAATAGGAGAAACTGTTTATTATACTGTGGAGTAATAAAGTTAGCATCAGGAATGTGAACAAGAAGATGAAAATATAGGATATATTCTGAGATATGAATATAAAGCTAAAGGTCAGTTCCAGCATTCTGAATTTGAGTTTCTGCTTCTCAGAAATTTCAGGAAGAAAAAGCAATTCAATCACCTATATACCAGCAAACCTTATGCAAAGAAACAAAATCACACTTGGATTTGGGATTCTCTCCTGATAATCACAGCAATCATTAGCATACAATCTTGGGAAATGCCAGGTTGCCAGAACAAAGCTATGCACATGGGCTTCGGGCCATGATTGAAGATATCATGAATGGAGAGAACAGAATTTCCAAAATTTCAGCTGATATATTTCCCACTTTATTTCCCAGAGGAAACTTAGAAATTAACTGCTCCATAGGAGGATTTATTTTGGCAGACACTGGAGACTAACTGTAATCAGTCCAAAATTCAGGTTTTTTTTTTTTTCATATGTAAGACCATTTTATTTAAATGACCCATAGAAACATTCCAAACATTTCATTAAACTCCTTTGTCCTCCCTCCCCCCCCCCTCTCTCTCATGATCCTGGGGATTGAATCCTGGGCCTTATGCTTAGAAGGCAAGCATTGTACAAGCTGAGCTATACCTCCAGACCCATTTGAGGGAAGGAAACAAGGGATTGAAGTCAGGGGCACTCCATTGTGCCTGGCTTTTGTTTCTCATTTTTAATGTGAATAGTAGAAACTTTAAAATTATACTTATTGAGTTCCTTTTTCTGAGGGGAGGAATATGGGAACATTGCTGACTCGGGGAATTGCTAATGAGTTTAAATCTCAGGCTGTTTTTTATAAGACCAGAGAACAGAAAAGTTAAATTTTAATGTAATTGTGATATCATTTCCATAAATAAAAATATATACATATTTATTCACAAATTACTTTAACCATATATACAGTGATAAGTGTCAATGCACTTCTCTCTGGGCTGAACTCCGGCAGCAGCTGGTCAATCTCCTTGGAGCCTCCGTCCTGCTGCCTTCGTTTTCTTTCTTAAAAACCTTTCGTTTTTTTAGTTGTTGATAGAACTTTATTTTTATTTATTTATATGTGGTGTTGAGAAACAAACACAGTGCTTCACACATGCCAGGCAATCTCTCTTCAACTGAACCATCACTCAACACCTCATTGTTTTCTTAAGTGAATGAAATTTGACACAATCAACCAGTCCTTGTACTTTTTTTAGCACATGTGATTTTATTTATTGCCCATTTATTTCACCTGGAAACTAAACTTGATTTACCTGTTGATTTGTGTGATCAATTTCACAAGGCCTTAGTTGTCACTCCTGCTTTGTATGTAGTTCATTGTTGGAAACCACTCTTATTTGCACTAGTACATAGATCGCGGATCTGAGACTAGAGGACATAGATACAAGATTTTGCTGAAACATCTAAAAAATCCATCTTCATCTTTCTCTCTTTCTGATATATAGGACATATACCAGCATGTGGAAAAATAACCTGATACATTAAGACTGCAAGAGACAATCCTCAAGTTTATATATATATATATATATATATATATATATATATATATAACCACTGATCCACATGTTCAGACATATTTATTTATTTATTTGTTTTGATTTTGATTTTAAACCACCATTTATAAAAATTGCTTACGGCCTCAATAATTTGCTAAGTAAAGCTTTGAATTTGCAATCTTCCTGCCTCATCTCCCCAGGCTTCTGGTATGAAAGGCAAGCACCACCACACCTGGCTCATATTCTTCTGTTTATAAAGAACAAACCATGTGAGTTGTTTGAGAAGAGGTCACAGGGTATTAACTAATAGACAGAATAAACCCAGAGAAATAAGAACCTGGTCATAAAGAAGACCCCTGACACCATCTATATGAGTATCACACAAATTTACCAACAACAAAGAACTATTTTAGAGTCACTTTAATACATAGCTGTAATCCTAGCAACTTGGGAAATTGAGTTTAGAGGATTTCAAATGAAAGACCAGCTGGGAGACTTCATTGTACTTTCAAATCTGGTCTCTTAATGAACTTTAGTTCACTACTCATATTTTTAATGCATTGTCTTCTCAGGAACTGCCTGTAGAGAATATAAACCTATTGCACTTTGCCTGGCCTCCTAGGACTTCTTTTGAAATATCTGTGGAAGAATCTATGACATTCTAAATCCAGCATTTTGCAGTCCTGCCCTCTCAAGCAGTAGATAAGTCTCTAGGTATCATGGCTATAATGGCCTCTGAGTGCTTAGGTGACTGAGCATTGTGAAAAAACTCCCAAGGCTTCCCAGCACAAAAAGGGTGACCTAGGGTTTCTTCTCAAAAGAATTATTACTTTTAATCCCTACAGAGGGATTTAATCCCTGGGACAGGTGTGGTCAATCCACTGAGATGCCCCCAAGCCATCTTTCTTATTATTTCTGGGTAAGGTACTTAATAGTGTCTCTTTGGTAGCTATAAGGTTTTTAATGACCATCCATATTTTTTTTTGAGAGAGAGAGAGAGAGAGAGAGAGAGAGAGAGAGAGAGAGAATTTTTTAATATTATTTTTTAGTTTTCTGTGGATACAACATCTTATTTGTATGTGGTGCTGAGGATCGAACCCAGTGCTGCGCCCATGCCAGGTGAGTGTGCTACCACTTGAGCCACATCCACATCCCCAAGACCACCCATATTTTTAGCCCCAACTTTACTCTGTTTTCTGGCCAAACTTCAAGTTTTTAAAATCTTCCTGTTATCCTTTCTGTTCATGATTATCACAATAATCTTAGCTCAAAACTGATAGCAACACCCATGTCAACACCTGAATAAAATGCTGCCTTGAAATTTCTTCCACTAAATTAACAAATTCATCTCTTTAAATTCAGCCTCACAAAAATTGTCAGGAAATGGGTAAAATATTAAAAACTTCTTGCCCAGAATATAAAATGAATGACATTTAGTCCAATTTCCAAGAGTCTCCCTTCTCCTCTGAACCATCATAAAGGCATTTTTTTACCATTCTATCATCATTCTGCTTTTCTGATCTCTGACTAGAATTGCCCATTAAGGTCCACATAAAACAATAACAACTTTTTTTTTCAGTTTGCATCTCTAAACTTTTTTAAAATTCCTTGAACAAATCCCCCAAATCTCCTAAATCTTCTGAATTACATGGTCACATTGGTCACAACAATGACCCCACTTCTGGTACCAATTTCGTTTTCAGTGATCTTTTTCAACATTGTGACCACAGTAACTGATATGGACAATTTTAAAGGAAAACATCTATTTTTGGGCTCGTAGTTTCAGAGGTCTTAATTCAAAAATTACCCACTTAATTACTCAGGTGAAATTGAAAGACATGTCAGAAGAGTATGGTGGATGAAAGCAGCCCTGAAGAAGGAAACAGAAAGGAAAAAGAATTGAGAGGCAGACGAACTTGGGATCCCCTAATAATGGGGAAAAATGTATATTTTAAAGGCATGCCTTTAAAGAACCACTTCTTCCAGCCTCATTCTACCATCCTATAGTTACCACTCAGTTAATCCCTGTCAGGGGTTTAATGCATTGATTAAATTAAATTTCTTATAACTCAGGTATTTCACATATAAACTTTACTACATTGTATCATAAATGAGCTTTTGGACATCATTGCCTGCCTAAATCACAACAGTATTTATAAGGGAAGAGTTTACTTCTGTGAGTAAACTACATAAAAACAACATGAAACAAACAAAGTAGAGACATATCAAATAAACAATCTAAGGCCCTACGAAAGCAAGAACCAATCAAATAAAAAAACAGCAGAAGAAAGGAAATAATATCAGGTCTGAAATTAATGAAGAGAATAAGAAAGCAATATAAATAATTAATGTGAAAAAGAGTTGTTTGTTTGAAAAGATAAATAAGACTAATAAACATTTAGCCAAATTAACCAAAACAGAGATAAGATAAACACAATATTTTTAAAATTGGAGATGAAAAACCAGGTAACAGAACACATCATTGAAATGCAGAGGATCATTAGGGACTATTTTGAAAATATGTTTCAATAATTTGGAAAATCTTTTAAAAATGATACATTTCTATAAACATACAACCTACCAAAATCGAATCAAAAGCACATAGAAAATCTAAACCATATAAAAAGAAATGAAATTGAATTGGTAATACAAGGCCTCCCAACAAACAAAACACCAGAGTGTCAGCTGAATTACACCAGAATCTTAAGGAGTTACTACTGATAGTTCTCAAATCACTCAATGAAATGGAAAAAGTGTGTGGAGCATAGATATTTCCAAAATCATTCTAGGAAGCTACTATAAGCCAAATACCTAGGGACATATCAGGAAGATCAGGGTACTATAGACCAATATATTTTATGAGCACAGATTAAAAATATATATATTTTAAATATGTTTTTAGTTGTAGATGGACACAATATCCTTATTTTATTTACTTATTTTTTAATGTGGTTCTGAGGATCAAACCCAGTGCCTCACGTGTGCTAAGCAAGCACTCTACCATTGAACCACAACCCTAACCCCCACAAATTCTTATTAAAATTTCAGCAAATCATTTACAGAATAAATTAAAAAGATTGTACATCATGATCAAGTTGGTTTCATACCATGAATGAAAGTATGGTTCAACATATTCAAATCAAAAATTGTAATTCACCACATAAACATTATTAAGATTTAAAAATAAAATGATTATCTCAACATGAATAGAAAGAGATTTTGACACAATCTAGGACCCATTCATGGTAAAACACTGAAGAATCCAGGTATATAAGGAAATCACTTCAACATTATATTTGTATACAACAAATTAAAAAAACATATCCTACTGGATAGGAAAGAACTGATAGTATTTTTTAATATCAGAAATAAAACAAGGATGTCTACTCTCATCATTGCTATTCAATATAGTACTTGAAATTTTAACCAGAACAATTAGCCAAGAAAAAAGAAATATGAGATATACAATTAGTAAAGAAACAAGTCAAATTATCACTTTTTGCAGATGATATGATTCTTTACCTAGAAATTTAAAAATTTCCAGCAGAAGAACTCAATGATCCATAAAAGTAATTCAGCAAAGTAGCAAGATACAAAGTCTAAACACCAATAATCAATCCACTGGGAAAAAAATCAAGAAAACATTCCATTTATAATACAATTTTAAAAGTAGCTGGAGTTTCAGTTTTAGCCTGAAACTTCACAATGGAAAAAAAGAACCAGTAAGCAGAAAGGACTTCTGTGCAGGGCCAGAAATCCTCAGAGGGCTGTCTGAGGCCTCGTTCCTCTCCAAAGGGCTAGCTCACACACCCCAGCCTTACCCTTTCCCCTGGTCCCAACCCTATGGCCTTCTCTTAATAATAGACTTCTTTTAATGATTAAAAAATAAAATAAAAGTAGCTGGAAATAAATCTAACCAAGGAGGTGAAACAAAATATGTCTACAATAAAAATTATAGACTATTGAAGAAGCAAGAATTTGAAAAAAGGATAATAAAAGATGAATATGTTCATGGATATGCCCAATTGATATTGCTAAATTATTTATGTATCAAAAGTGATTTACAAATCCAATGCAATCCCTATTAAAATAATATTGGTATTTTCCCCAGAACCTAGAAGAATAGTTCTAAAATTTGTATGCAAAAATAAAATAACCAGAGTAGCCAAGATAATACTGGGAGAAAAAAAAAAACAATTCTGTAGCCATCACGATAACTGATTTCAATTTAAAATGAAGGGCTATAAAATAGCATGGTACCAATATTAAAAACAGACATGTAGATCAATGGAAAAGAAGACTCAGAAACAAACCTACATATACAGTCATCTGATCTTTGACAAAAGTGCCAAAACATACATTGAAGAAATAACAGTCTTTTTAACAAATGCTACTAGGAAAATTGGACATATGGAAGAATTATCTTAGATCCATTTTTATAACCTTGTACAAAAGTCAATGTCAATCAAGTAAAATTCAGTCAACTCAAAGTCAATAAAATACCTGCTAATGAGACCAGAAATTATGCATTCCATAGAAGAAAATGCAGAAGTAAAATTCCAACATATAGGTCAGAATGGCTATGAAGAATTTAAATAATAATAAGTGTTGGTGAGAATCCTAGGGGACTGAAACTAATGTAATATTGGTAACATTTTTAAATAAGTGCAATGTCTATGGAAGTCAATATGTAAGTTCTTTAAAAGACTAGGAATGGAGCCAGTGTATGATTAAGCTATACCACTCCTTATATGAAAGAATTAAAGTCAACATACTTTAGCAACACAAGCATCCCTAGTACACAACTACCAATTTATGGAAACAACCTAGATATTGGCCAACAGACTAAACACAGAAAATGTGGTATATAATGTCGTTTTATTCAGCCATAAAAAAACCATATAATTCCCAGGAAAATAAATGGAGATGGAGAACATCATGTTAAGCAAAACAAGCCAGTCTTAGCCAAGGATCCTGTTTTCTCTTATATGTGGAAACTAGACAGAAGAATGGAAAAATGGGGATCATATTAAAATTTAATGTGAACTATAGGGTAGAGGAAAGCAATCTGTGATAGGAAGCAAGGAAGGGAAAAGAGAGGAACTTGGGAATAAAATTGACCAAATTATACTATGTGCATGTATAAATATGTCAAACAATGGATCCAAATATTATTTACAATTTTAATGAGGTATTAAAATAACTTTAAAAGGCACATAGTATAAATTATGTGATTAGATTATCTCAGACTTGATATTATAGTAAGAAAAATAAATATATATGTGATATTTTGTTTTTTGCTCTTTACAATAAAATGTATTTCTGAAAAATGAAAGGAAAAATAGGATTCTCAGATACATTGTTATAAAAGTACATGTTATAGGAAAAACAAGGCTAATATAAGTATTTTACCAGAGCCATAAAATAATTAATAAATGTACATACTGCTTTTCTAAAAATGAAAGAGAGATGATGCTTTTTGTATATAACAAGCAAGTCATTGCTAAGATAAAAGGCATACTTTATTCAATTTTCCATAACAGATAGTATTTGCATTAGGAATAGATAGAGTATGAATTTTTAAATTTGAACATCATTCTGACATTTTTTTGGCAAGTCCAAAACTTCTCTTGAATATTAAATCGGGGGAAATTTGTAAAGTGTGATCTTTCATTAAAAACTATGTCACATTCTATACATTTGTAGGGTTTAATCACTACTGTAATATTCTTGGCATTTTTTAAATGTTGGGCTTTGATTAAAACTTTGCCACTTTTTTGGCAATTTAAACTATTCTTCCAAGTATGAATTTACTAGTAATTAATAAGTCATGATATCACAATAAATGATATTTTACATTCTTTAGATTTGTAAAGATTCTCTCAAGTATGAATTCTCTCATGCTTGATAACCCTTGAATTGTACCTAAATACTTTGCCACATTCTTTACAGTTGTATAACCTTTCCAGTTTGAATTCTCTGGTGTTGGGTAAGGCCTACTCTTCAAATAAAAGCCTTGAAATTTTCTTTACATTTGTATTGGTTCTTTCCAGTATGAATTCTCTGGTGTCTATTAAGATGTGATCTTTGATTAAAAGCTTTGCCACATTCTTTACATTTGTATGGTTTTTCTCCAGTATGAAGTCTCTGATGTATACTAAGGTATGATATTTCATTAAAAGCTTTGTCACATTCTTTACATTTGTATGGTTTCTCTCCATTATAAATTCTATTGTGCAGAACAAGGCTTTGCCTTACACTACATAATTTATATTTGTATGGTTTCTCTCCAGTGTGAGTTCTCTGGCGCACATAAAAGCTGTTTTGAACAGTAAATGCTTTGCTGCATTCTTTACATTTTTATGGTTTCTCTCCCATGTGAGTTCTCTGGTGCACAATAACTGTGTGCCTAACATTAAAAGCTATGCCACATTCTTTATATTTCTATGGTTTCTCTCCAGTATGTATTCTCTGATGTTGAGTTAAATGTGATATTTGATTAAAACCTTTGCCATATTTTTTACATTTGTATGGGTTCTCTCCAGTATGAATTCTCTGGTGTTTACTAAGGCATGATTTGTGATTAAAAGCTTTGCCACATGCTTTACATTTGTATCACTAATCTTCAGTGTGAATTCTTTGGTGTTGACCAAGATATTGTCTCTGAGTAAAATTTTTTCCACAATATTTATATTTGCATGGCTTTTCTCCAGTATGAGTTCTCTGGTGAATTATATAGTTTGAGATTTGATTAAAATGTTTGCCAGATTCTTTACATTTGTATGGCTTTTCTCCAGTGTGAGTTCTCTGTTTCACAACAAGGCTGTTCTGAATGGTGAATGCTTTGCCACATTCTTTGCATTAGTATGATTTCTCTCCAGTGAAAATTCTCTGGTATCCAATAGGGGTTGGTGTAACATTAAAAGCTTTGCTACATTCCTTACATTTCTATGGGTCTTTCCACTATGAATTCTTTGGTGTTAAGTAAGGTGTGAGATTTGATTAAAAGCTTTGCCACAGTTTTTACATTTGTATGGTTTCTCTCCAGTGTGAGTTCTCTGAGGCAAAATAAGGGTTTGCCTAACATTAAAAACTTTGCCACATTTTTTACATTCGTATGGTTTCTCTCACTTAATGTCTATTACAAACTTCTAGAGAGCACAAGTTTGTTAAATGTGTACTTCATTTTGGTTATAACTTTCATATTTCTTACTAACTAATGTATAATTAGCATAGGAGGAGGAAATCCTGGTGAGTATGGCAAGATACTTACTCCTAAGTAGTATAACCCAATCCTAAGACACAGACCTGTAAACACATACACATGTAAACACATGTAGTATCCCTAAGGCTTCATGGTATTGAGAATTTGGCAGGGACTTTGGAAACCTATCTTAGTATAATCAATTGTGACACACCTACCTCTGAGGAGGTTACTTTCTTTAAATCTTAAAGCCTGTGTAATATGATATCTACTTTGTAGTGTTCTTGTTGAAGAGTAAAAGAGAATGTGTGTGTGTGTGTGTGTGTGTGTATGTGTGAGTGTGTGTGTATGTGTGTATGTATGTATGCATGAATACATACAAGCATATATGTATATACACATGTGTATAAACACAAACACACACACACACACACACTATATATATATATATATATATATATATATATATATATATATATATATATAAAAGCATGACTACATCATGAAACAGTGCATATTCAGAATTCTGGCACATGTATTACAGTTAACTGATTATAGTTCTATCTCTCATGTGAACTAAAGTTTTCTCAACGATGAGCAATATCTATTAATGACACTGTTTCTGGGACACCCAACCCAATATCTTGCACATGCTAGAGTCTTCAGTAAGCATTTATCTAATGAATGAAGCCAGCAAGCACTCTCAACAGGATGGTCAGGATAACTATCTGCCAGAGATAATGACATAGGAGCAAAGAAAGGTTATGTTAACTCACCCTACATTATAGTAATGGTTATAGGAGAAATTTCCTAAACTGTATGGCCTATGTGGAGTCCAGAACATTTATAAAATATTTAAAATCTTTCTGATGTATTTCAGAGTGCAATCTAATTTGGAACCAGGCAGGGCATTTACAATCACTCTTTCTACAATGTTTAAGTAATTAGTAAATCGTAAACGCTTTAGCCTTAACAGCAATGGAAACAAATCTGTTCTGCAAAAATGATGGAGAATAGTTAGTTGTGAATTGGTTCCAAACTTTCTTAAGTGGAATTAGTTAATTTCATTTTATCTTCTTATTCTCGTTCACTCTCAGAAACTGAGTTGCTTTGAATTGTTCCTGGCACATATTAGATGCTCAATAAGGATTTGTTGAATGAAGGAATGAATGAGTGGAGGCTGGTTTCATCTTTTACCAAGATCTTCATGCTGTCAGCATTCCCGTGTACCAATGTCTGTGAGTGTTTTATATATGTGTATATGTGCTATGCATTGTATATGTGTGTATGTATACATGTATAATTGCATGCCTTGAGTGTGTATGCACATGTGTGTGTTTATATACACATACATGTGTGCTTACCTAGGTATGGGTAAATAGTTGCTGAAGTGTGTCACAGGCCACATACTCTGGAAGCACAGTCTGTGACTGTCTGTGTATAACCTGTTCATTGGGGATCTGTACTCATGAAAGGAAGAGAAAAGAATTTGTATTTGGCAGTAGAAGAAGTGAAATTTCAACATAACCTGACAGAGCCTGTATAAGCCAGTAGAGAGTTCTGTAATAAGTGTCACTAGTAAGTATTATCTTACTTAGATGGAAATGGCTGGACCAAAGTGTCCAGGCCATCATCTTCCTGCCTCCATCACCGCTGGATGTGGGATGCCCAGAAAAAGCATGATGCTGGGGGAAAAGCTCTCTACAACTGAGGCAGAGGCTGATGGTGCTGACAGCTAGAGGCTGCCATCTGCACTCCTTAGTACTAGGCTGAAAACCTCCTTGAAAGAGAAATCCAAAAGCTGCCTCTGCATGGCTACAATACATGAGTAAAGGAAGCAGTTCTGTTGATTGTCCTCCCAGGCCACACTACCATGTGTCTGTGCCAGTCTGGAAACAATACACCTAAGCGGATATTTTCTGGACTCAGATAGTCTCCAGTGAATCCTGGAAAAGTAAATTCCTAGTTCTAGTATGAGTAGGTATAATAAATCCAAAATGGCTACAATTTTTCAAATATATCTCTCATCACGAACTGGAGTATGGCACTGGGGTTGTAGCTCAGTGGTAGAATGCTCACCTAGCATGTGCGAGGCCCTGGGTTCGATCCTCAGCGTCATATAAAAATAAATAATAGTAATGTGTCCAATGACAACTAAAAAGTAAATATTAAAAAAAAAGAACAGGAGGATGTATCACCTTTCCCTGAATGCATTGGCCTTTGAGTGATTTGGTCTCTGGGATATATAAGAAGCACTGTGCTAACTCTAGGTGTAATTTTAAGAGAACTTACTCTCTAGAAGCCTTGTGCAAACAAAGATGTCCAACTGCACTCCTGGAAAGATCACACAGAGGAGCTCCAAGAGTATGTGGAAATGAGGAGGACCCATGTAACTCTCTTCTCCCTTTTTCTGTAGCTGTAGGGCTGGGCACATAACAGACAGGACCAATCAGAATCCTGATGGCATTGAACTGCACCTGGAAAGAAATACTTTCTGTTCAGATGGAAAAGTTGGAAAAATGTGTTCCAGGAGCATCCTGTGGAGTGCATCTATCCTATGCTTGGCTTTATAGACGAGAGAATGGGCAATAGAGAGAGGGTATCAGTGAAGAACCAGTGGTCTGCTACTCTCATCCTCTGCTGCATAAAAACATTTCTTTTAATAGTGGAGCAGGTACACCCTGACATCCTTAGTACTATTTTCATAAGACAGTCTTATGATTAATAGTCCCCAGGAAAAACATAGGATGGATGGCAAAGCTCTTCTTACCTCTCACACAAACGGTACATACATTGAACTCCCCGGCTAGGAAGAACTCATGTATAGGAAGACAGAAACAATCAGTATCAACTAAAAGTAGTGAGTTTTGGATGGAAACCAAGGCATCTGCTGGTGGGTAGATATGTATTTACCAAGATTTTTATCAATTCCTGTGAATAGCTACTAATATAAAAAAATCTAAACCATATTAAATTTGTTATGTTTTAAATCCCACATTCTATCCATATAAACTATCAGTTCATTACTTATAGACTTGGTGCCTCAATGATAAACAATCCCACAACAAATTATAATCACACTTACATCAGTTACTAAGGAGAAATCAATGGAAACATACCTTACAGAAGGAATTTGTGAACATTTCTGTCAAAGGTTGTGAAACTTCTAGATATGTATCTTGTGAGCTGGTCTTAAAAACTGTCTCCAAACACTGAATTGCAGCTTGCAACAAATTTAATAGTGAAAAAAAATTAGCAACTTAAAGAAAGAAATGATGATAGCACTGCACTCTGCAGTAATTGGTATTTGTGATCACACAATATAAGGAAAACTAATTGGTTCAGTTGTGTACAGATTTATGTTTATAGATCAACTATTGAGGGGAAGAAAACTTGATTTATTATGTCTCCCTAAAAGATAAATGTTATCTAGAATATAAATCTGAATATATGTAGCACATTAAAACTTGTTGAAAGCAGCAGGAAAAAGAGCAGATATCTAATTAACCATTTTTGTGTTAATGCCTTTAACAAAAATATTATCTGTTTTTAATGTACAAGAAATAGAAGTAGCAATCTGATTTAAAATTGTAAAACAAATAGTCCCTGACACATTAAAAGAATTAAATATTACTCCTCGTACATGTACATGAATATAGGTGAGTTTCAAATATCCATTCATATATGCTAATTTACCAAGTGCCTACTCTGTGTAAGATGCTATTCTAAGGTGATAGGGAAACTTAACAGAAGTAAACTTAACAGAAAACAAATCACTGTCCACATGATGAATAGTTTATGCTTAATAGAAGTAAGTAGATAAGCACAATAAGTAAAATGTATAGCCTGTTGAATGGTGGAAGGTGCCTCATTTATTTTTGGTGTAGGACAAGAGAACTCATTGGAACACATTGAGTGCTAAGACATGGTGAGAGATGATGTTAGAAAAGCAGAAGAATTTGATTCATTTATGATAAGGAAGCTAATTTGGCAGAAAACAAATGAGAAACAGTAAGTGAGCAATACATCACAGAATTACAAATTATATAGCTACTTTAAACAATGAGTAAGTAACATGAGGAGTTATTGCAACATTGCAAGATTCTGAGTAGAGAAATGATCAAATCTGACATACTCTGTTTTTTTGGATGGGGGATGTGTACCAGGGATTGAACTCAGGTGCTGAACCACATACCTAGCCCTTTTATTTTTTATTTGAAACTGTTTCTATACTAGCTTGCTTTGGACCTCACTAGTTTGCTGAGGCTGGCTTGGGACTTGCAATACTCCTGCCTCAGCCTCCTGAGCCACTGGGATTAGAGGCATGTTTTAGTCAATTTCTCACTACTGTAACTAAACAATCTGTCTAGAACAATTTTAGGGAATAAAAGGTTATTTAGTGGCTAACAGTTTCAGAGGTGTCAGTCCACAGATAGCAGGCTCCATTCCTTGGGATTCCAGTTAATGCAGGACATCATAGCAGAAGAGTGTGGAAGAGTGAACCAGCTCACATGATGAGAAATCATCAGAGAGAGAGAAACTCCACTCTCCAGATACAAAATATAGACCCCACAGCCAGGTCCTCAACAAACCACTTCTGGGCTGGGGATGTGGCTCAAGCGGTAGGGCGCTCACCTGGCATGTGTGCAGCCCGGGTTCGATCCTCAGCACCACTACAAAGATGTTGTGTCCGCCCATAACTAAAAAATAAATATTAAAAAATACTCTCTCTCTCTCTCTCTCTCTCTCTCTCTCTCTCTCACTCACTCTCTCTTTAAAAAAAAACCACTTCCTCAACCCAAACCCCACCTACCTCCAGCAACCACTCAGATAACCCCATCAAGAAATAAATAATTCACTGATTAGGTTAAGGCTATAACCCAATTCTGCAGCAACTACTGCCACTGAGGGTCCAAGCAACCAAGCCACTTGGCTACAATACACATGCTGACTTTGTCCTTGAAATAAATACTGCCAAGAATACAAGCTATGTGAAAACCTTTCTAGATCAGTTCTTATTCTTTAAAAAAATGGTTACATGGTTTCCATTTTTTCCCCTGATTTTCTGCCATATCATGTCAACTTAAAGTCTCGAAATCAAATAACTCTTTGAGGACATCCAGTTTTTCATGAGTTCAAGAGATTCATTGATAAGTTCTTATATTAGATAATGTTCTTATTCGAGGGGCTTCACAGAGTTTACATTACTATTACATTACAATTATTCTCCTTCATTCTATCTTGTATTTTGTTTGGAATTTTTATACTTATTCCTCACATGACATCTAAACAGGGTTAACCCATTGCATTTATTCACTACCACTACATATTTAGTAGTATATAGAGTACTTATAACTTGGCTACTTATGAATTTGCATGAAATAAGCTGACATATATGATATAAATAGAAACAACATATATTTTAAAATGTAAATATTTTATGCTTCAGGAACCATTTGTCAATATATGAAAGTAATATAAAATAATATACATCAAAACTATTATATAAATGCTATATTCACATCCATTTTAAGTAATTTTTTTCATAAAGCTTGTACAAATCATGGCTCTTACACCCATGACATTTAGTCTCTGGGACTCTCTTACTCACCAATCCTCTCAGTCTTAGTGTTCTCATTCCAAGAAAGAAATGATTATTTTTTCCCTTTATTTTCTCTTTCATCATGGTGAAAAATGGTTGAATAATTCAGACACAATATATTATTATTATTGTTGTTGTTATATCTCTAACCTTAACGAACCAAAGTATGATTTCTTTTGTTCTTTCCCCACTAACCCCTTCAAACTTCATTCACCTTCATCCACATTCCAAAGTATTTCATCTTTGTTTTGAAATCCTTTTGTTAACTTGATTAGGTTGGAGAATGATGTGTTAAAATCAGCCATATATAGGTTAAAATCCATCAAATATGAATTATGTGTTCCACAAATGATATTTTTATTATTAATTTACTAATTGGTGAGACATATATGAAATAATTACCTAGTAGATTATACCATACTAAGTAGTAGGATTGTAGAAAGGAATACGACAAGTTCTTCCTTCAATAGTTTTTCTACCTAGTGGATACAACAGGAATGTGAGCAGGATATTTCATACAGTCCATGTTACATAAGAGGTTGGTTCAGGAACTTAACATGTTTGTTGAGGTTTTTTTTAGTGGTGACTACATATGCTGAAATTTCTCCTTCACACATCTGACTAACTTAATTCCTTTAACATTGTTTTCCCTCTAATTTGAAATTGGCTTATTTTCAAGTGAATTGTCCTGTTGCTGCCTGCATTTATATACTCTCTCACAAACTGTGTTATTTAGCTTTCTGTAACTGTTACAAAGTACTTGAGAAAAACAATTTAAGGAATGAAAGGTTTATACATTGTTTCTGGATTTGTTTTGAATAAGAGCATCATGGTGAAAGGTGGAGCAAAGCTGCTTACCTCGTGGCAGCCAGAAAGAAAGGGTGTGTGAAGGGAGAAAGAGAGAATGAGTGCATAAGAGAATACATAAGAGGGAGGGGCTTGATACAAAATATATCATTCAAAAACCTTCTCCTAGTGAACTACTTCCTCCAATTAGGCCCCACTTCCTAAAGGTTGTGCCACCTCCTTATAGGACCATAGGCTGGAAAACAAGCCTTTAGCACATGGCCTTTGCATAACATTTCATAACTAACTCTTAACAGGCCTAATCAAAACTATATCACTTTGTATCCTCTATGAGTGTCCTCCTTTTTGTTCATGGCATTTTTTAGACTACTGCCTCCATCTCACAGTGTGGGGCAACCTCTAAATTCCCATGTCCCTTGCAAACCCAAGCATACTTTTATCTTACCATGTGTAACAAACTGTGAAAAATAAATACCAAAGCACTAACTCATTTACTCAAAGGAAAAAAAACAAGTATTTAACAGTTGAAGATATTAAATAAAGCATGATTCCGAGAAGTTTCTCCATCTAAAATGTAGAATTCTTATATCCAAATCGTTCTCCTTCATAGGAATGGGCAATGTGAAACTAAACTCATGGCTGTCAGATATGTTGAGAAATTTATAGATAATACTGACCACAGGACACATCTGGTTTCTTTCCTTTGGCTTTCTTAACAGCTTAAGCTCACTGAAGAATAATTGAGCACATGAGTTTAGTTTCACTGTTACTTTGCTCTCTGGATTACAACCTCAAGTTAGAGTTCTTTGAGATAAACCTCACCTTTGTTGGTGCTCTAAGGGAGTCATGGTCGGGTTTTGGTGGTGCTCAAGGAAAAATGCAGAGTTATTAATCACCCTAAGGAGTAAAATCTGCTGCCATAATAGAGCTTTCATTCATCTTTCCTGCTGATTTCTCATGTTTAGTACCATGTTAATATATAGGCAGTATGGAGGAACAGGCTTGCTCCAGAGAGCAGTAGACCACTAACATTTCCCATTCCTTCACAGATGACTTAAGCCATAAATTAAAACCCTTGGTTGAGGCAGAAAGAGAGTTTATTTTGAATTTGAAAAAAAAAAACAGAATGTAAAGAAAGATGTTTTGAATATGATGGAAAAAAATCAATGCCTGGGATCTACACTACTTCATAATTCAGAGAGAACTCAAATACTCCAGAGACCAAGAGTCTCTCAAGGAGTGGTCATTGAAGCCTTGCTGAACATCTACCAGGAATTGTGGTGACTTTCCTTTGAGCAAGAGACAAATGCTCATGTTTGGAATAAAAGTGTTACACTTTATACTGTGAAGGGTAAAGCTAATGGATAAGTGTTGTGACAGTTCTGCTTGGACCTCTCTCCAAGTTTCTGAGGATCATATTGCTGAAAATGACTTAAGGGATTCAGCTAGAATACAGTTAAGACTTCTCCCTTTCACGTTTCCCATCAGTGATTCTTAGTGGAGGTGTTTAAAATGCAGGCTCTGAAGCCAGAATGTCCTGGTTTCATCATTACTGTTCAAGTGGCTTAATTTTTCTGTGCTTCAGTTTTCTTAAAGATCTGAAGAAAATGGAAATTCTTGTAGCATCTGCTTTGTAGGGTTATTGTAAAAATCAAGTTGACTAGTTACCTCCAAATCATTTAGAAGACTTCCCAGCATATAACAAGAGGTTTTACATATATTGGGGACTGCCATCATCTATTGTGTGAACCACATTTGTTGAATTTAATATTCACCCCAAAGATGTTTATATTTGGGTAATCTGTTTGCCAATGCTCTTAAATCTATAACCACTCCCTTCAGTATGGCTAGGGGGTGGCAAAAAATGGTAGGAATAGCAAAATATTTGTAGTCAATTAAATTGAGTTTGAATGCTTTAATGACATAAACTTATTGACACTGTTTGCTTCTAGTGGAGAATTGATAATCCCTTTATAGAACTGATTGTGCATTAAAGACAACATATGCAAATTACCCAGCCCAGCTGTCAATCACTGATTAGAATTTCTGTAACATGTGGCAAATGGACTCCATAATTTTTCATCTAAAACACAAAGGTTTTTGATCTCTTTCTCCCTAATTGAATTTATAAAACAAAGCCAAACTGTCACAATTGCTAATTCACTTTACTAAATAGACCAAAGGAAATTGTAGCATCCCTCCATTCGCTAACATATATCTTTGTAGTCCACTGACTGGAAGGGGCTGGGTACATGTGTTATCCAGTTGACAAGAACAGGTGTCCTTTTGCCTCCAGATTATCCCACAGCTTTATGAATAAGGACTGAAAAGAAAAGGCAGGAAGTGAAGTGCAGTTGAACTTAAAAGCTCCATTATGCTGCTGCTTAGAAAAATAAAGTGTCTGAAAAAATAGCCACAATCACACTTAAGATTCTAGACTGCTGTTTAAATAGTAAATAATGCTTCAGATTTAAGAAAGGCACACCATTTTTCTTTTTGTTTTCCTAAAGCAAACTAAATCTAGCTCCAGATCCTCATCCCCAGAATTTTCAGTAAGTGCCATATCACTGTTTATAAATCCACTCTTTTTAATAAAATCTATACAAAGCTTGTAGTTGAGGCAACAAGTTTGCCATGTGCATTTTCTGTAGTCTGTATTGGAACATTTACAAGATCTCCTGAAAATCTTTGTGCTCCAGGACCTAGACGTCTCCAGTATGGTAGCCACATGTGGGTGTTGAGCCCTCAATATGAAGCTGGTACAACTGAAGAACCGAATTGAATATATATATATATTTTTTTTTTTTGAAGTATACTAATATATTAGTATAATTCAGTTTTCAGCACCACATATTAAAAAATAAATAAAATAAAAGGTTCATCTACAATTAATAAAAAAGATTCTTAAAAACTGACTTCACTTATTTTTTTAAAGTTTTAAAAATGTAGTTAGTAGAAAATTAATGTTATATACATTTATCTCATATTTATATTTGACAGTACTATCGTAGAGTTTATGAGAAGAAAACTTTATCTAACTTACTTGTTTCTGACTTAGTTCCAGGTTGATGTTAGATGATAGCCTGTGGACAACTAATAAGTCACAAGTAATTTCTATGCATAATTAAATGCAACCCAAAAAGTTTCAATTGTATGGCTCTGTAGGGTATTATATAGTTTTGCATCTCAATTTGTAGATATTATTCATGTTTTATTTTCCTAACAATTTAGCAAAATTATCTAATGGTTGTACTAAGCAGAATTTTGTTATAAGTCAAAATTTTGATTATTTTAGTCTCTTCCAGTTTTCTAGCCTATACTGGAAAGAATAATTAGTCCTAACCCAGGCATGGTGGCTAACACCTGTAATCCCAGCAATTTGGAAGACGAGGTAGGAGAATTACAAATTTGAGGCCATTCTCAACAATTTTGTGAGGCCCTATCTCAAAATAAAATACAAAAAGTGCTGGGGATATGGCTCAGTACAAAAAAAAAATTAGTCCTACTGATCAAATTATACAATTAATGTAAACTGAAGTTTTACTCTGTGAACTATTTATGTGTGCATCTGGAAATAAGTTTCATTGAATTGTCTTGCCTTGCTTCCCTAAAATCAGTTTCAGGAACTGAGAGTACTGATGACGAGTAAAAACTGTTTTCTTTTTACATCATCTGCTCATGTGTTTATGTTAATAAAGGCAAAAGAATCGTAATATGTTTTGAAATTTCATCCCTAAAGAAAACTTTGCAAAGGTCCTCATATCAGTGCTGACCCCAGAACTGCCTTACTGTGGACAATGTGATACATTGTTCTCTCTACCACATTGTCTAAGGAAGACTCTTGCATGTTTTATTTGTGATATTTTATGAGCTAAAAACAAAACAAAACAAACAAACAAAAAAAAAAACAACTGAAGCCATTTCATAGACGTGTTACTATTTCCAGGCATGCCGAACTCCCTATTTGTTGCCTTCTGGAACACTTGCTTTGCTAACTATCCCTCCCTTTTTTTGTACAATACTGGGGATTGCACCTAGGGACCCTCAACAACGAAGTCATATACTCAGTTCTTTTTATTTTTACTGTGGAACAAGGTCTTGCCAAGTTGCTGAGGCTGGCCTGGCACTTGCAATACTCCTGCCTCAGCCTCCTGATTTTGTATTAAAGTCTAAATTCCATTTCAGCACATAACTATTTTGGCATAGTTGGCAATTATAACATAAAGTAAGTCCAGGCTGTGCGTGTATGCGTGTGTGTGTGTGTGTGTGTGTGTGTGTGCGCGCGCACATGTATGCAGACTGGGATTAAACCCAGGGGCACTCTACAACTGAACAAATCTTCTTATTTTTTACTGTGAGACAGGGACTTCTTAAGTCATAGAGGCTGAACTCAAACCTGTAGTCCTCCTGCCTCAGTCTCCTGAGTAACTGAATTTAATGTCATGTGCTTCCTGCCCTGCTAGGCATCTTTTGTAGGGTTGGGTATTGAGGATTGAACTCAGGAGCACTTGACCACTGAGCCACATCCCCAGCCCTATTTTTATTTTATTTAGAGACAGGGTCTCACTGAGTTGCTTAGCACTTTGCTTTTTGCTAAGGCTGTCTTTGAACTTGTGATCCTCCTGCCTCAGCCTCCTGAGCCACTGGGATTAGAGCTGTGCACCACCCCATATGGCCTAGCCAGGTATCTTTTTGATTCTCATGATTCTAATAAGAGGTAGTGACATTGCCTCTCAATTTGATCACCTCCTTGCAGATGACATATAGACATGTCAAAATGGATATTTAGATTGCAACAGGGAAGAGAGCTGATGCTGATGTGGCCATAAAGAAACTACAGAAGAGGAGTCAGTTTAGGCAGAGTGTTAGAGTACAGCTGCTCTGTTCTAGTGCTACTAGGTCTTGTGCAAGAGCCTCCTGCATAGCCTGTTTAATCTGGTGATTTTTAAAGTGATCCTTTAGATTTCTCTTTAACACTGTTTACTGTGGGCCTAAATTCCAATACTTCAGCACAGCAAAAAACTCAGTACTTATTATTCCTATAGGAGTCTACTCACTAAAAAAACAAGATAGGATAATTTTTTCATTAAACTTGTTTTGTGTTTGTTGTCATTGGAGTGGTGCTGCTGGGGATCAAGGGCAAGGCAAGGGATGTATGCTTGAGGTACACCCCAGACCCCAAATAAACTTTGTGCTCTGCATAGAACCTTTCTTTACTTTTATCCTAGTGGGACTTTGTGTTAAATTCAACAATTATTATGTTGCATAACAAAATTTAAGACAGCATGGTATCTCTAGCAATCAGAGAAATGCAAATCAAAACCACCCTAAGATACCATCTCACTCCAGTAAGATTGGCAGCCATTATGAAGTCAAACAACAATAAGTGTTGGTGAGGATGTGGGGAAAAGGGTACACTTGTACACTGCTGGTGGGACTGCAAATTGGTGAGGCCAATTTGGAAAGCAGTATGGAGATTCCTGGGAAAGCTGGGAATGGATCCACCATTTGACCCAGCTATCGCCCTTCTCGGACTATTCCTTGAGGACCTTAAAAGAGCGCACTATAGGGATACTGCCACATCAATGATTATAGCGGCACAATTCACAATAGCTAGACTGTGGAACCAACCTAGATGCCCTTCAATAGATGAATGGATAAAAAAAATGTGGCATCTATACACAATGGAGTATTATGCAGCACTAAGAAATGAAAAAATCATAGAATTTGCAGGGAAATGGATGGCACTAGAGTAGATTATGCTAAGTAAAGCTAGCCAAGCCCTAAAAAACAAATGTCAAATGTCTTCTTTGATATAAAAAGAGCAACTAAGAACAGAACAGGAAGGAAGAGCATGAGGAAAAGACTAACAGTAAACAAAGATGAATGGGGGGAGAGAAAGGGAGAGAGAAGGGAAAGCATATGGAAATGGTAGGAGACCTTCAATGATACAAAAAATTATAAGAGGTTGTGAGGGGCAAGGGGGAGGGAAAAAAAGGGGAAGAGAATTGAACAATAGCAGAGGAGGTAGAGAGGGAAGATGGGATGGGAGGGGAGGGGAGGGGAGGGGGGATAGTAGGGGATAGGAATGGTAGCAGAATACAACAGACACTAATATGCCATTATGTAAAAATGTGAGTGTGTAACAGATGTGATTCTGCAATTTGTATTTGGGGTAAAAATGGGAGTTCAAAACCCAATTGAGTCAAATGTATGAAAGATGATATATCATGAGCTCTGTAATGTTTTGAACAACCAATAAAAAAAAAGACAGCATGGTAAACCCAAAGCTGTAGCAGCAACACAGAAGGAAATTTTAAGACTAATATTGACAAGCAAATACCCCAAACATCCACATGAGATCCTACCTTCCTTTCCGAGATTAGTTGCCAGTCCCTCACACTACTTCACTGTCCGTGGTCACCAAAGCTATTTTTGTGGTATTCATCTCTCCTAGACTCTTCTGTTTTCAGACAAAAACCAAAAGAATCTACTCAGCTTTTTCTCTTTCCCAATGTCTTTTTCAAAATTAATTTGGCATTTTAAGCCTTCACTTATTTCACATGGAGAAACTAATTTTTGTGGGAAAGTTTGCACACAATAAAGTTACATTATTATCCACAAAATGAACTAACAAATGTGTGTGATGGGGTTTTCTGCAAGTTTTGTATGAAGTAGGTTTTCAGAGAGTATAATTTTATTTTAATTTGAATAAAGCTCTGAAATTGTGGGCATGTATAGGTCTTTTTTAAATCGGTGGAGATTTGTAAAGCATAAAATTTCATTAAAACCTTTATCATGGTCACTATGTTTGTAGGGTATAATCACTATTATAATCTTTCATTTTCTCAAATGTTTAATTTTAATTAAACACATTGCCACATTTTTTAATATTGCAATTTATATTGCCATTTTGAATTCTTGGGTGGTCAATGAAGTGTGATTTCACGATAAATGTTTTTACATTCTATAGATTTTAAAAGATTCTCTCAAGTATGAATTCTCTGGCACTTGGTAACACTAGGAGCATACTTATCATCTATGCAACATTATTAATATTTTATATATCTTCTCCAGTATAAATATTCTGGTGAACATTGAGGCTTGGACTTCATTTAAAAGATTTACCATATTCTCTATATTGGTATAATTTCTTTCCAGTATAAATTCTCTGGTGAACAATAAGGCTTTGCCAACTGGAGAAATATTTGCCACATTCTTCACATTTATATGTCTTTCCTCCAGGATAAATTTTATGGTTTATACGTTTTAAGCTTTCATTACAATCTTTTTAATATTCCCAATTATGTTATTTCCATTGGCTCAGGATTCTGAGGCAGGAGAATTGCAATTTCAAAGCCAGTCGCATCAAAAGTGAAGTGATAAGCAAATCAGTAATATTCTGTATCAAAATAAAATACAAACTAGGGCTGGGGATATGATTCAGTGGTTGAATGTCTCTGAGTTCAATACCCAGTTAAAAAAAAAAGTCATATCACTAAATTTGTATGGCTTTCTCTGATAGAAATTCTCCCGTGAACAACAAGGCTTTGTCTGATCATAAGTTCTTTCTCACATTCTTTACATTTGTATGGCTTTTCTCCATTACAAATTCTCTGTTGAACAAGGCTTTGCTAAAAAGTAAAAGCTTTCCCATATTCCAAAGATTTGTATGGTTTCTTGATAGTATGAATTTCTGGTGTTGAGTAAGGTATGATATTTGATTAAATGCTTTGCCACATTATTTATCTTTCTGTGCCCTCTCTCCAGTATGCATTCTCTGGTGAATAATAAGGTTTTGCCTAATAGTAAAAGCTTTACCATATTCTTAATATTTACATGGCGTCTATATGGCATGAATTACCTGGTGTTGTGTAAGGTATGATCTTCGGATAAAAGCTTTGCCATATTCTTTACATTTTTATGGCTTCATTCCAGTATGAATTCTCTGGTGAACAATAAGTCTATGCTAATGAGTAAGACCTTTGTGACATTGTGTACATTTGTATGGTTTCTCTCCAGTATGAATTCTCTGGTATGTAGTAAGTTGGGATCTTTGATTGAATGCTTTGCCACATTCTTTGCATGTGTATGGCTCCTCTCCAGTATGAATTCTCTTAGGAACAAAAAGCTATACCTATCAGTTAAACCTCTCCTGCATTTTTTTACATTGTATGGCTTCTTTCCAGAATGAATTCTCCGGTGAATAATAAGGCTTTGTTAATAGTAAAACCTATTCCACAGTCTCCACATTTGAACAGCTTTTCTTCAGTATGAATCCTCTCATGAATAACAAGGATATGGTGAATACTAAAACCATTTTCACATTCATTACATTTATATGACTTCTCTCCAGTATGAATTATCTGGTGAACAACAAGGTTTTGTTTAGAAATAAAATCTTTCCCACATTCTTTACATTTGTATGGCTTCTCTCCAGTATGAATTTTCTGGTGAACAATAACACTTTGCTTATAAGTAAAAGCTGTTCTACATTTTTTTCCAAATGTATGGCATTTTTTTTTCAGTATGAATTCTCTCATGAACAACTTACAAATATTTTTTCAGCTTTCAGGGCTTCCCTTCAGTGTGAATACTCTACTGTTCAGTTATACTTACAATTTCATTTAAAATTTTTTCATATTCCATATATTGGTAACTCTTTCCTTGAACACAAATTCTTGGATGGGTGAATAATGAGCATTCATTAAATACTTTAACATTTTTATAATTTTCAGAAACCTCCTTTTTAAAGTAATAACAATGATGTTTTCTAGTATCTAAAAAAAGAATTAAATTTCATGCATTTCAAATAATTTATTGTTTTACACAAAAATAAATATAATTAGTTAATGTAGAGACGTGTCCACAGAACTTGAACACTTATCATAAATGTAGAGGTCTTTCCATGTATTATAACTAAATTGAGATTAAGTAATAGTAAGTAAGTACAAATCTTCCCACTTTCATTACAATCCCTTGCTTTGGCACAAGTAGAAAGTGTTTGGTTATTGCAGCACTTTTGTCAATAAGAATCAGATTGATCACAGTCAAAAATGTTCTTTTCATTTTTTTTCACTTGTCTAGGGAAATATTTAAGTGAATATTTACTTCATGATACATTTCTAATTATTCCAGTAACTATCTGAAGCGTGGACTAGGCTCAATACCAAATACTCTCATTTATTTAGAGGAAATGCATAATTCCAAAAATATTTTGGAGACATATTTAATAACAAAGATATGTCCTCAAAAGGGACTGGCATACATTGAGCTTCTTCCCTGGGCTCAGCTGGCACCCCATGTCCCCACAGAAGCATCTCACACTCGCCCAATAGCACCCGCTTGGGGCTGTTATAGGCCTCCTGGGCATGCATATGCATGGGTCCATGGCTGTTACTCTATTTGGGGCCATGGATAAGTCCATGAAGTGGAGGATGGATAGGCAAATGAGTTGGGTCACTGCATGCCCCTGTTCATGGCATTTTGATTGAAATTCCTGAGTGTGAAGAAGAGTAACAGCCATAGCTCCATATTGCAGAACGTGCATTACCTTCACAATGATATATACCTGGACATTACTAATTGCCATCACTTTGCCATTTTCTACAGCAGACCAAAAAAGTGCATCAAATAGACATATTTTCCTCATAGGCAATAAACTTGAACATGAGGACTTCTATGCAGATTTCAAACTATTCAATCCAGAAATGGTTTACAGATAATCTTGAAACAAAAATAAGAAATTCAACTGCATTACAAGAATAAGGAGGAGAATTATTCATTTTACTAGCTCTGATCAGAAAAAAAGCTACTGCTGCTTTCTTTGTCATATAGGATATGGTTCTATATTTGAGAGAAGTCCAGAAAATGTACATAGAATATTAATCTATGGAAATACATCCTCTAATCCTTTCAGAATTGCTGCCTATGGAAGTTTCAACTTTTATATTACTTTCTTGACTGTTCTCATATAATGAAGAAGGCAACACATTATGGCTTCTTAAATTTCAACACATTTGACATTGATTAATACAAACACTATGAAATATGAAAAGATGGAGATTTAAACTGGAAAATATCAGACCAACTTCTGCAGAATTTATGCAAGATACACAACATTCTCCTGATAGTAAGACTCAAAATGTTACTATAGGTATTTTTCTGAATAAAAGGATATATGTGGCTAAACTCTTTGATCACCGTGGTTTTTTTCTTGTGGATGATAGCACCCCAATGAATGGCATTGTAAAATAATTTCTGGGTATGTATGAAAATGTGGAAGGTGCCATTTCCATGCACTGTAAAGTCTGCCCTGATCTAATGTCCACTCAAAGAGACCACATCATAAAGCATTATGGGAGGAGAGCAGCTGAGACTACTTCCTGGGTCCAAATCTGTAGACCCAGCTCAGAGATCAGGCCTCAGCAGAAGGTTTTGATCATGCAACAAACCAGTGTCTGGCTGGATAGGGACCATATTCAGCAAAAGTTAAGGAGGCAGAAGAATGGAGCACAACAAGTAGCATCAATCTTCACCAGACTTCTCTAGGTGGTATTTCAATAAGCAGTGTAAAAAATCAAGACAATCAGAAACCTGAACAAGGTAGTGATGGGGACATAATAAATCGAGTGCCACAGGTGATAGAATTGGGGCCTTGAAAAGCTGAATATGATCAAAATCTAACATCATATCACCCATAGTAATCCTTTATTACACATTTCACAGTTTTAAAACATCTGAATGTAACTTAAACAACCAAATAATCTGCTTTGAGGAAAAGCAGTTTTAAGAGTCCCTCTATAACAAGGACAAATATTGTTGCATTAAATAAAAAGTTGTGATCAGAAATGAAGAAAGAATCTGGGAATAGAAAACTCTGACAAGATATATAAAATTTCTTTCAGAACAAAACAAAATTTCAGATGCTTTAGTTGCTTTCCCCCTTAGAAATTTATCTGAACAAGAAAAGATCCACTAGAGTTTCAGTAACCCAGAGTCTGAGGTTTGAGCAGTGACATGAAGGGCCTGACTCACTTTTGTCTGAGTTAAACCACAAAAACACTGTTATCAACTTACTTTCAGGTGAAAGTTGCACACATTTCACCATCCAGAGTGTTGCCCAGTCTGTGTGGTGCATTTTGTCCTTCTGCTGATAATCATATTCACTGCTGGCCCTCAGAAGTGTAACTAATGAAGGATTTTGATGTGCTTGTTTTTTATTTACACTGTGACCCCAGCAGATGCTCCTGCCATGGATCTTTACAAATGGGATACTATTCAATTCAACCATTCTGCTTTTTCTCTTTGAAATATTGTTTTGAATTTCACTATGTGAAGTACTCAACTGATTGCCTTCCACAAAAGTCTGCTTTACAAGAGAGAACTTTTGAAAATGACATTTAAACACTGTTTCATATTGTAACACCAAGTAGTACATTGGGCACTGTAAACTTGCCAGGGAACTTTTATGAATACTTTAGAAAACTTAGGAGGTAGAACTGGTTTCTAAGTTGGAAGATGATTGCTACTTCTTACTCAGGGTTGTTTTCCACTTAGTTTTTGTGCAGATTAGTCTCAGAAGCATTGCCAGTGTTCCCATGAAGCCCTATTGTCTGCTTTGGGGGCCTGATGCAGACATGCAGGCCATACAGACTATAAATTTTCTGGAAGCTTGTGCCAAGAAACTTCCTTTTTGATATTACTTAGGGAACAAAGTGTCATAAGGCTATGCATTACTGGGTATCCCAGTCAGTAAAATTTTGTTTTCTTCCATGTATGAAAACACACACACACACACACACACACACACACACATACACACTCACTGTTGGGCTTTGCCCCTGCAAAGAGCAATCCCACATTATGGTGGCTTTACAATATCAATAGTTTTCAGGGTCTTCCTGTACCAATTTGGATTATTATTTCTGTGTAATCACACTGAGGACATTCCAGTGATAATCGTTACTTTTGAGTTTCAGTTGTTGACAGTGACAGCACTTAATTGTTGGGTGCCTTCTCCTTTAACCTTCCTGGAGCACAGCCAGGTGTGTGATGTACAATGGTCACAGAAAGAGTTCATATGCTGCTAAAAAAAACCCCTGGTTTCTGTAATTAAAGAATATTTTGCAACCACATTGGTTACTTCCCTAAGAAGTGAACACCATCCGTCCATCGTAACCATGCTGTCCCCTCCTAGTCTGAATCCTGGACAGAGGTCCTTTTGGAAGGCAACACCAGGCAATGCTTTTCTTCAAAGACAACGTGAATGTGTGAGGAAGACTGAATGCACAGAGTTGCCTTTTTATCAAAGTTGGAGCAAGACAGGATAAATTGTCCTTGGATTGAAACATGACATTAATGGGAACTAAGGCAGAAGTCAGATGCCCATATCTTTATGTGAAATTCTTTCTGCAGTAGACTCTGAGGGGGCAGGATCTTGCCAGTTTCTTAAACCTGGGGACTAGATCACAGGAAAGCATTGGATTCTTGTCCCTGAGGCAAAAGAGGCTAAGAGCTGGGTGGAAGGAGGACCATTCCATGTGCTGTTTCATGCTGAGAAAATGCTAAGCACTTGAGCTGTGCCCAGGATTTAACTGCTTGTAAAGGCCAAGTCCTCCATAACTAATCTCAGTGGATCCCGATCCACATGCCCATCTGCAGCAGATGGTTATGTCCTGCATCAGAATGAGTAGATATTCTTTACACCTTGGCTCATGCCACATTCTGGCCCCTCGTAGTGCACAGCCATCTAGGGACTTGGTCAAAACTTTTGGTCACCACAGTGCTTTTCTCTAAGTTGCTTTTTAGGGTTGGCTTCTAAATTTTCCAGCTAAAATCACTGTCACTGTGGCTCTTGCTAAAAACCCCTCTATGTAACTAGTTCACTAAATTAGTCAGAGGACACTTTGGATTTTTTGAAGGCACATTCCTTCAGATGCCCAGGTGACTAGTGGTATTACGTCAAAAGAATTGTATAGCAACAAGATTAAGCTTACTGGGGACATGTGTATGAACCAGAAAATTTCTGGGTCTGACACATGGAAAGGTCCTTCTGCAACAAACAAGAGAAAACTCCATCCAAAAGGAAATCACAAAATACACAAATCTTCAAGGATTCTAACTTGGAGTCCAGTTGAAGACCTTCCTTCTATAGAAAATGAAGGAGTACATTTCAGGTAGAATGATTCTGCTAACTTATGGGCCTGAAATACCTTAAAATATACACCAAAACTACTTCCACTGGAATTAAAATTAGAAATGAATATTCATAGGTGCCCTTCACTCAAATCAACAACCATCAGAAAGAGTCCCAGAGCTGAATGTCTAAAAATTATGCTCCTCTTGCATAGAGAAACTCATGGTGTAATAAAAGACAGACTAGAACACTGTTCTCAACAATAGAGAGGGTTGATGGTAAGCCATGCTTCATTCACAGGCACCCTTGCCTGTGCTGTGTGGTGGCTTTAATTTTCTGTAGAATTTTCCAGTTATAAGCTTGAGCCTTTCAACTCCCCCATTTGCCCAAAACTCACCTTACTACTGCTTACTAAGGGTTGTTTTCCACTTAGCTTTTGTGCAGACTAGTCTCAGAAACATTCCCAGTGTTCCTATGAAGTCCTATTGTCTGCTTTGGGGCCTTGATGCAGACATGCAGGAAACACAGACTATACATTTTCTGGAAACCTTGTGCCAAGAGTACCTTGAGTCTTGGCTTTTATTGAATTGCCATCCATGACAGATGAACAGTGCACTTATTTGGTGCTTTCTAGAAGGAACCAGTTGCTGCTTTTCTTTTTCTTATTTTTATAGCATTTAAAAAGCAATGATTCCTAAACTTCCACCAAAAAAAATAATGAATAGTTCTTGTCAACTAAAATGTTCTAGTGAAGCTCACTGCCGCTCTTCCATTTCTTTTTAATTTGAATGAACAATGTCTCTATGTGTAATTACTATGGGGTGTGTTGAAAACATGGGACAATTTGCCTATACTCTGAAGGAAATTACCTCCTTATCACATGGAAGAACTGTCAGAGAAGAGTAATGCAGTATTATATTAATAATTTGCAGACTTTTATCTAATCTGCATTCATGTAGAGATTATTAATTTTAAAAAATAAATGGTTAATCAGTCTTTGATCCTTGTTTTGATTTTTTGTTGCTGTTGTTTAAATGTTTATCATACTTTTAAAGCTGACAGAATTGATTGAATGTTGATTTTCTTGAAAGTATTTTGAAGATAGCTTTACAATGGCCTGTAAACTTTGCATATATATGTAGGTTGATACATATCTTGATTTGAAAATATGGTATATTATTACTGGTTTAATACAAAATACTGAATAGTAAAATTGTATAATTATATAATTAAAAGTATTACCCCCCAAAATGGGAATGGCATAAGTTGAGGAGTCTTCTGAGATGTTATTCAAAAACATAACCTGATTTTATTTTAAATAATAATCATTCATTTGTTATGTTCATTAAGACAAATTTTTTACGTTTTTTTCTCTCCAAAAAATTTCCATTCCTTCTTAAAAAGTAAATTTTCATTCTCATAGTTTTTATACCTTCCCTCTTTATTGGGTAGTGATAAATAATTTATTCCCTGCTCCACTGAATATTCTAGGGTTTGGTGAGAATACATTCTTGAAAGAAATGAAAATATCAAGTTATTCCATTTACTACATTGTGGTGAATATGCTCCACAAATATATAAAATTTTATCAAGCTGGGAAAATAGCCATTAGCAGTATAAAACAATTTCTGATAAATTAGAAAAGTGAGGAGAAAAACATATCAAATGTTAGAACATTAATTAAAATATTCAAAATAAACATTTATATTCAAAATTTTAAAAATCTTCAAGAAAAAATTTTGATAAGACCAAGAAAAACAAATGAGCCATGTGTATAGATACTTCTATTTGGTTAATAGTTAGATTCTTACCAGATGTTTTCCAGAAAGGAATTGGAGGCAAACACTCATAATATTACCAAGACCCTGAAACTTGGCTCATCACCTATCAGTAAAAACTATTGTAGTCTAACATTTTTGGAATATTTAAAGAAATTTGCCTACAGTGAAAAATTTGCTAAAATGTAAAATTTGTTTAATGCAACTACAGACTTGTTATTCCCATGTTGCTAGTGTTCTCTTTGATCCACATGCTTACACTAATAAGAAAAAAATGAAGTTCTACAACTCATTTAAAACAGTATATTCTGTCTGGGAATGGTGGTGCATGCCTGTAATCCCAGCAGCTTCAGAGGCTGAGACAGGAGGATCGCAAGTTCAAAGCCAGCCTCAGCAAAAGTGAGGCACTAAGAAACTCAGTAAGACCCTCTGTCTCTGAAAAAAAAAAATACAAAACCAATATATTCCATCTTACTCAATTTTTTCCTAATTATTGAGAAAGTGGATATAGCATTTTAATATAACTCAGGATCTTTATGAAAATTACTAGATATTTTACTTGTGTTGTTTCATCCAGTACATTTGTGAAAACTGCAATTTAAGAATAAACATTGATGTTCCATTTTCTAAATCTATCTTAAAACAAAGAGTATTGTGCTGATGGAAGTATGAGAATTTTCTCAGGGGTCATTGAGAGACTTACTAGGCAAGATATATTAGCTTTCTGATCTCCAAAAGACCTAAGGATTCATCAAAATTAATTTCAGTCAGGCACAATGGTTCATGTCTGCAATTGCAATAACTCTGGGGTGAGGCAGGACTATTGCAAGTTCAAAGCCATGTTCAGCATCTTATTGAGGCTCTGAGCAACTTAGCAAGACCGTGTCTCCAAATAAAAAGTAGAAAATGGGCTGAATATGTGGTTCAGTGCCTAAGTGCCCCTCGGTTCATGCCTGTTACAAAAAAAATCAATTTAAAGCTACACTTAAGACACAACTATCTTCAACATTTCCTCATAATTAGCTTCTTAACAAATAAACCTAACAGGTGATAACAGTTTTTATTGTCCCACAAGAAATACTTGTCAGGAATTCTTAGGGCAAGAAAAGTCCTTATAAATGTGGCAAGAAATCCTTTGATATAACATATTTCCCCTCATAGAAGACACCTAGAGGGCTGGGGATGTGGCTCAAGCGGTAGCGCGCTCGCCTCGAATGCGTGCGGCCCGGGTTCGATCCTCAGCACCACATACCAACAAAGATGTTGTGTCCGCCGAGAACTAAAAAATAAATATTAAAAATTCTCTCTCTCTCTCTCTCTCTCTCTCTCTCTCTCTCTCTCTCTCTCTCTCTCTCTCTCTCCTCTCTCAATCTCTCTTTAAAAAAAAAAGAAGACACCTAGAATTGTTTTATGTGTGACTAGAAAGCATTTATTGAAGTGTCCCTTCCCACAATATACATTATAGAAAGAAAAAAAAATAAATGGTTAAAAACACCCTGTTGAAACTTCCTTTCTGTTATACAGCACACTTAATGTTTTTCAAGCTTTAAATATGAATAGGAGAAATCTTGCGTTTCTATGTCCTGGATTTCATAAGAAATTCTTTTAATACCATAATGATCTTACTTTCTGGAAGGTAAAAAATGTAATCGAAGACATCAAACATATCTCTATTTCCTTCACTGAAGTGTATAAACAAAAAAATAGGGGGTGACAGATTCACTCTGATGTAAGGCATAGTTCACTATGCCTTGCATCTGGCACTCATAAGTATTCCTGTTTTACTATTATTGTGATTGTCTCTGGATATCTTTTTATTGCCACCAAAATAAAACAAATAAATAAAAACAAAAACCCATAATACACTCCCACATACACACACAAAGACAAAAAAAAAATACCAAAAATTCTAATAAATTTAGGAAAGAAGTTGGAACAGAATAAACCAAAAGGTGAATGAAAGGAGAAAACCATAAAATAAGCAGAAGACTGGGAGTAGGATGTGACAGGGTAAGATTGGGAAGGAGACATAAATGTGCACTTAAGACACCTAAATGTCAACACCTGCTAAAACTAGGGATCCAAATGTGGGCTCTCTGTGCTTCTGAACCAACCACACATTGCTTCTGTGTGGAGGAGCAGAGCCTAAAATTCTCTGTAGAAACTACTCAGCCCTGATTGAGTGGTACGACAGCAGGCAGGAAAAATACATGAAATAAGGGGCAGGGCTTGTTCCAGAAGTTCATTTCCAAACAGAGGCTTCATTTCCACACTGGCTGGGCCTGCAAGCAGCAGCATGGCAACCCAATCCACGTTTTTAGTAGTTCTATAGTTGTTCACTATACAATTCCCTCAGCTTCTCTGTACATTTTAACATTTACATGGTAAAAGTTGGAAAAATATGTCTTTGAATTATCCAACAATTTTAACCATTATGCAAAGTTTAAATATTTGGCACAGTCTGGGGAATGAGGGATGCCTGTGGGAGAGAAGACACAGCCAGGAGGAGTGTTTGGCTTTTAAGGGGTAATTCTGGACTCTCAAAGGGAAGAAGGAACCTATTTCCGCCACCTACAGCTGCACCTGCTTGCAAATGGGACAGAGCAATAGGATTTAGTCAAGGTTAGCTCTGATTTAGACTGTGCTCTTGTGTGACTTTTTCTAACTTAAGGAAACTTCAAATTAGCAATGTTGAAATTTTGCTGAGAGGTGACAGTATAATTTTGAGTCCACAGCATGAACCCTGAAGCCAGGCTGTGTGGGTCCCTGTTGGGGTTTGAGTGTGCAGAGTTTAGCTCCCTCAGGCCTGACTTTTTGCAAGAGCTGTGGTTGTGATTTAGGTCAGCTCAGGCAAACCTCAGTTAGGAGGAGAAAAAGTTCTCTTCCCCTTATCGCAAGTCACAAGTTCTGCATGGTTTGGCTAGGAGGAAGAAGCTTCCTGCATACTTGTCCTGGGAAGTTACAACTATCTTATATTTGATAAAGGGGCTATAAGCATGCAATGGAGGAAGGATAGCATCTTCAACAAATGGTGTTGGGAAAACTGGAAATCCATATGCAACAAAATGAAACTGAATCCCTTTCTCTCGCCATGCACAAAAGTTAACTCAAAATGGATCAAGGAGCTTGATATCAAATCAGAAACTCTGCGTCTGATAGAAGATAAAGTTGGCTCCGATCTACAGATTGTGGGGTCGGGCTCCAAATTCCTTAATAGGACACCCATAGCACAAGAGTTAAAAACTAGAATCAACAAATGGGACTTAATTAAACTTAAAAGTTTTTTTTCAGCAAAAGAAACAATAAGAGAGGTAAATAGGGAGCCTACATCCTGGGAACTAATTTTTACGCCTCACACTTCAGATAGAGCCCTAATATCCAGAGTATACAAAGAACTCAAAAAATTAGACAATAAGATAACAAATAACCCAATCAACAAATGGGCCAAGGACCTGAACAGACACTTCTCAGAGGAGGATATACAATAAATCAACAAGTACATGAAAAAATGCTCTCCATCTCTAGCAGTCAGAGAAATGCAAATCAAAACCACCCTAAGATACCATCTCACTCCAGTAAGATTGGCAGCCACTATGAAGTCAAACAACAACAAGTGCTGGCAAGGATGTGGGGAAAAGGGTACTCTTGTACATTGCTGGTGGGACTGCAAATTGGTGCGGCCAATTTGGAAAGCAGTTTGGAGATTCCTGGGAAAGCTGGGAATGGAACCACCATTTGACCCTGCTATTGCCCTTCTCGGACTATTCCCTGAAGACCTTAAAAGAGCATGCTACAGGGACACTGCCACATCGATGTTCATAGCAGCACAATTCACAATAGCTAGACTGTGGAACCAACCCAGATGCCCTTCAATAGATGAATGGATAAAAAAAATGTGGCATCTATACACAATGGAGTACTATGCAGCAATAAAAAATGACAAAATCATAGAATTTTCAGGGAAATGGATGGCATTAGAGCAGATTATGCTTAGTGAAGCTAGCCAAACCCTAAAAAACAGATACCAAATGTCTTCTTTGATATAATGAGAGCAAGTATGAACAGAGCAGGGAGGAAGAGTAGGAAGAAAAGAGTAACATTAAACAGAGACTTGAGATGGGAGGGAAAGGGAGAGAAAAGGGAAATTGCATGGAAATGAAGGGAGACACTCATTGCTAAACAAAATTACATATAAGAGGTTGTGAGGGGAATGGGAAAATAAACAAGGAGAGAAATGAATTACAGTAGATGGGGTAGAGAGAGAAGATGGGAGGGGAGGGGAGGGGGGATAGTAGGGGATAGGAAAGGTAGCAGAATACAACAATTACTATTAGTGCATTATGTAAAATTGTGGATGTGTAACTGACGTGATTCTGCAATCTGCATTTGGGGTAAAATTGGGAGTTCATAACCCATGTCAATCTAATGTATGAAATATAATATGTCAAGAGCTTTGTAATGTTGTGAACAACCAATAAAAAAAATGTAAAAAAAAATAAAATAAAATAAATAAAATAAAATAAAATTAAAAAAAAATAAAGGTGAAATTGTGAAAAAAAAAAAAAAAGAAACAAATGCATCCTCAGGGGATTAGATAATGTCTACAAAGAACTTTGGGAGGGTACTTATCAAATGAATAGGAACGATCTGAATTTAGCTCTGTGTACCCGCTGAGGCATGATATTTGGGCAATGTGGGTAAAGTGTTAATTGCTTGCTTTGTTAGAAGAAGAATATAAAAGGAACTTGCAAATAAATCTCAGCATGCAGTCGCAACTGCTGCCTTTGCTCTGCATCCCCTGTGTCCTGGTTATTTCACAACCCTTACCCAGGGACCCGAACGCACTAGACGTTCACAGGTCCCTATGGAAATTCTGTCACTTACAACTCATGTAACCTTGGGCTAGCTTCTTGAACTCTATGAACTTCAGTTTTCTCCTTTCAAAAGAGGTTCTATGCCAGGCATGGTGCCACACACCAGTAATCTTAGCAGCTCTGGAGGCTGAGGAAGGAAGATTGCAAGTTCAAAGCCAGCTCAGCAACTTAGTGAGGCCTTAAGCTACTTACTGAGCAAGGCCCTGTCTTTAAATAAAATATAAAAAAGGAGCTAGGGATGTGGCTCTGTGGTTATAAAAAAAAAAAAAGAGCTGGGGATGTGGCTCTGTGGTTAAGTTCCCCAGGGTTCAATCCCTAGTACCAAAAAAAAGTTACAGTGATGTTTAAATGAACAAATATACCTAAACCACTTAGCACAGTACCCAGCACACAAGTGGTATTAATTAGTTGTGTGAGTTTATAAGTTTATACTGGCTCCTAAGAGTCATATGCTAACATGTCTCCGCATGTCCAAACTGAGTGTTATCAGTCATTACAGTAATAGTTTGTTATACGTTTACGAGCATATGGCACATCAAGAATTTTTAATATGTAACTAAAGCACAGACTGGTTTATTTCAATTCTTTGCTTTTCTATAGGTGACATAAACATTTAGAGGTTGTCCCCCAATCCTCAACCCACAACCCACCAACCAATACTTGTGCTCTTCAACCTACAATAAAAGGATGCCCACAGGAAGTTAAATACATTGTATTGAAAATGCATTCAATGCACTTAACCCACCAAATATCAAAGCTCAGCCAAGCTTGCCTTAAACAAACTCCAGTGGTGTGAGTCTACTGCAGAGCAAAATCACTGACACCATACCTCTTTTTGTCGTGAGGGGGTACTGGGGATTGAACTCAGGGGCGCTCAACCACTGAGCCACATCCCATCCCTATTTTGTATTTTATTTAGAGACAGGGTTGCATTGAGTTCCTTAGGGCCTCACCAAGTTGGTAAAGCTGGACTCGAACTTGTGATCTTCCTCCTTCAGCCTCCCAAGATGCTGGGATTGCAGGTGCAGGCCTGCGCCCCTGTGCCCAGCACAGAGCTCAATTTATAATACAGTGTGATAAAGCTCATGGAATTCACTGAATATTGAACTCAAAGTGAAAAAAACAGAGTGGTTGCCAATATCTGCTCTCACATCACTGTAAAGTTGAAATATTTTAAGTCAACCCATCATAAGGTGGGGGCCATCTCTATTTATGGAGTGCCATCAATCTATCTAGCACAGACTCGCTCGTTATGGGGTACAGAAATATCATGAAGGTCCAAATAATAATCTCCCTAACCTATTTTACAAAGATAAAGCCATGAGGAAGAATCAAACTCACCCCACTCCCTGCCCATCAACCTTTGCTCATCTCTTAGCTTAAAGGAAGAGCAAGCAGGAATCTGTCACCAGCTAGCTGGGGAGCATTGCTTTCTCTGGAATCATGCTTAGCACCACAAAACTTTATCAGCTAGTGTTTGTTTCCTCTCCCAGGAACCTCAGGTCTCTGCCCAGATAATGTGGATAAATACAGCCTGGCCCTGAGGCTGTGTCATCTGCTGCTCCACCTGTGTTCCTACTAGATACAAACCATCATGGACCATAGGAGGGGCACACAGAACCCCATTCACGATCTTCAACTGGGTAAGAATGTATCAGGACTCCAGAGTGTGTCAAAGTGCTTTTACTACCTCTTTCTCCCACTGGGGGATATTCATTTCACCCTTTTTAGCTGTGTCTTATGATGTAAGCTACTTGAAATTGTGCATGATACATTATCACAACGTCTAAGGATTATAGAGAATCTATTCTTCTAAGCACTTTTTCTAACTCCTCTTTGCAACCCTGTGGAGTATGTTGGTAATACTCCACTTGACAGGAGGAAAAGCTGAGCTTTAATAAATTAATTTGTGGGCTGGAGTTGTGGCTCAGTGGTAGAGTGATAGCCTAGCACAAGTGAGGCACTGGGGTTCAATCCTCAGCACCACATAAAAATACATAAACCAGGGGCTGGGGATGTGGCTCAAGCGGTAGCGCGCTCACCTCGCATGCGTGCGGCCCGGGTTCGATCCTCACCACCACATACCAACAAAGATGTTGTGTCCGCCGAGAACTAAAAAATAAATATTAAAAAATTCTCTCTCTCTCTCTCTCTCTCTCTCTCCTCTCTCACTCTCTCTTTAAAAAAAAAATACATAAACCAGATAATGATATTGAGTTCATCTACAACTTAAAAAATATTTTTACAAATGTCTCTAGTAAGAACCTAAGTCACACAAATATGTGGATCAAATGCCTCTGTAACTTAAAACTGCTCCCTGGCTGGGCATGCCTGTAATCCCAGCAGCTCAGGAGCCTGAGGCAGGAAGTCAGCAAGTTCAAAGCCAGCCTCAACAACTTAGCCAGGCCCTAAGAAAGTAAGGGAAAACCTTTCTCTAAATAAAATACAAAAGAGATGGGGCTGGGATGTGGCTCAGTAGTTGAGTGCCACTGAGTTCAATCCCAGGTACAAGAAAGAAAAGAAAGAAGAAAGAAAGAAAGAAAAGAAAGAAAGAAAGAAAGAGAGAGAGAGAGAGAGAAAAGGCTGTTTTCCAACTCCCTTCCTCTTAGGTAGTGAAAAATTTCACATGTATTAGAGATGATTTTTTCCCACTTGAAAAGTGGCTGCAGCATCCTTCAGAGAAAAAATACCTCACCTCCCCCAAAAAAGTGCAGGCATAAACTAGATTCACTAGGAATCTGTGCCTCAATGAAACCTGAGGGGGATATGATCATACTTTCCAATTCACAAAATGATTTATGTCATCTGCACAGTCAAATGCAAAAGAAAAAAACTGGGGATTATCTACAAAATAGACAGCAGGCTTTAGTGTGAAAATCCCAGCTCCTATCCCTGTCCCCCCCCCAATAAAAATTCATGGCAAGAACTTACATCAGAAACTGCAAAATTCTTGCTGAAACTGTATATGCTAATCAAGGACAAACTGTGAAAAGTGATGACCTGTCTAACCATTTGCTTAAATAGACACCAATCTTTGTTTTTACCATTCCGTGGCTAATCTTCAGGTTACATCAGTTGACGTCACATTGACTTTATACACTCATGTGTAGAAGTGGAATTAAAAAGTTATGTTTAGCTGGGTGCAGTGGTGCACACCTGTAATCCCAGCAGCTCTGAAGGCTGAGGTAAGTTGATTGTAAGTTCAAAGCCAGCCTCGACAACTTAGTGAGACCCTGTCTCTAAATAAAATAGAAAAAGGGCTGGGGATATAGCTCAGTGGTTAAATGCCATTGGGTTCAATTTCAGGTATAAAACAAAACAGAAAAAAACTTGTTTAAATTATGTGGATTGATAAAATAAAAACAACAATCATTCTTCAACTTTAGAGAGGGGAGAATCCTTGTAAAAATGCTAAACAGAGTATTTGTGAGCGGTGAATAGGAGGGGATTTTCTGGCTTATCAAACCACAGTACAATTATGCTCAGAAACTCATTTTACCAATTAATTAAGAGATGCTCAGATAGTGTGAAAACAATTTACTAGAAATGGATATTAGAGAAAACAGGTTTGTAGCTGTAACTCCACTCCACTCCTCTGAGGCACAGACTACTGGTACATTTTCTCCAGGGCAAGCACTACCTAGCATTCAAGCTTTTAACAAAATGATTCTAATTTTCTTTATGACTATGGAATTATAGAAGAAGGGAATCAATAGATCTTAAGTGATATGCCAACAGGTCATGATCAAGTATAATAAGTTCCTGTCTTCTATTTCAGTCTCAATTTATGTGTTAGGTTCTGAAAAGGTGTTAAGAAATATTTGTTTCCAAGCCAAAGGGACATGACATAAGCTCCATCTGTTGGTGGTAGACGGAGTCTTAGTTCAGCGGCAGGCTTGAAAGTTTCTTTCTTTATAGGATTCATGATAGTCTGACTGATATATTTCATTCAGGGTACCCTCCCCTTGCACCCCTTCATCTCTCCCTCTGACCCCTTTGTCTATGCTACAGTTATGGTATATGCACTTTCAAATATACCACAACAAAACCCACTCTTCTGTATAATTAGCATACATAAAAAATCTCCCCTTTACAGGGGATTGAACCCAGGGACACTTAACCAGTGACCCACATCCCCAGCCCTTTTTCATATTTTATTTAGAAACAGGGTCTCACTGAGTTGCTTGGGACCTTGCTTTTGCTGAGGCTGGCTTTGAACTTGCAATCCTCCTGCCTCAGCCTTTAGAGCCACTAAGATTACAGGTGTGCACAACCACACCTGACTGGAAACTATATTTTTTTAGGAGAGGGGTCAAGGTACTAAAGTGCGTGTTACAAGAGCAGCTCCTTGTTCCTCTTTTGCTGACATACTTCAGTGTGCTGTCATTGCAAGCAGCCCTTACTTGCAAGGCTTTATGGAATCAACCAGGTTTTGACGCAGCCATTCCCTAAAGTCACCACCAAAAGGGAAAGGAAAAAAAATTCCAGTGTGCTCTTTGCATTCCCAGGATTAGCCCTTGCTCTGTTCCACATGTTCTCTGGCTGAAAGGCTGCCCACAGAGCAACCTGCTTTATAATCCAGAGACTGGGGAGGCTTCAAGTTGCAAGTCACGTATTAACAAAGAGGATTCATCTCATCACTGCAGCCCAACAGATGCGCACAAACTTCAGACTTACTGAAGATGCTGTAAGTGTGCTCCCAATTTGCTTTTTTGAGAACTTTGTTTTCTTGAGACCTTGCAGCTTCCTTTGCCTCTTCCTCATGTGGGCACCTCTCCTGCTTGTGCTCCTTGGAGTCTGAGTAGCCCTGGGATGCATGTGGCCCCACCAACCCTTTCACTCCTCTTCTCCCACAGATGCTGCTCTTTGCTGGCTCCTGCTCTCAGCTGGTCCGGCTGCCCCTGGCAGACTCTATGAGGTACCACATCTGTGCAGACTATGTCCTTGCGCGCGACTCCTACTGTGCCTGGAGCATCAACACTAGTCACTGTTTGTCTGTGGCCAGCCACTCTGGGTGAGCTGGGTTCTGCAAGGGCTGGGACCAGGAAGGTGGGTGGATACAGTGGTTGGAGCCAAGCTTCTGATACTCCTTTCCTCTGCCAGATCTCTGCTTGTTCAGAACATGGGGATCTCAGACATCATAGGCATTTGTGACCTTCATGGCACTAAGAAATGTGAGCTTTTTTGTGGCCCCCTCCCCTCCAGATGGTCTGTGATCCTCAGGTGGATTTTCTACATCACACCTCCCTGGCCCTTGGTCTCTTGCACGGACTCTGCTACCTTCCCTATCTGTTGCTACAGTCAGGCAAATGCTGAAAAACATCACAATGGTAGTGGGCACAGACTTGGAACTGCCCTGTTGCCTCTCCTCCAAGTTGGCCTATGACCGCTGGATCTTTGAGGGCCAGGACCTACCTGCAGACCAGCCAGGCTCTGTCCGCTATGATGCCCGTCTCCAGGCCCTGGTGGTGATGGCTGCCCAATATCACCATGCTGGGGCCTATCACTGCTTTTCAGAGGAGCAGGGGACATGGCTGGCTATTGAGGGTACCTGGTGACTGTGATAGTGGGCCCCTCAGTGATCCTGGAGGTTCAGGCCCCCATGGAATACCTGTGGCTGATGTGGCTGATGTGACTGGCTGTGGTTGCCCTGGGGGCTCTGTGCCTGGTGTTACTGGTTCTTCTGGTTTGGTCGCTGTGCCAGCGGCTTCAGGAAAATCTGGAAAAAGGTATCAAGGCAGCAGAGAGGGACCTGGTGTACCCCCTGGAGCTGCTCAAAAATCACATCAGTCCCCTTTCCAGCTCAGAAACAGATGAGAAACTTTGAGATCCTGTTGGGTACTAGTAATTGGATGGCCCCCTCAAGATTGTGCCTGGACACACTGGGGCCAGCTTGGAGGTGGGTCCCTATCTGCTCCTCCTGGCATCCCAGGCCAGCCTCTGCCTTCTTGAACACCTTTTTCTAGGGCCCTCAGAAGAGGGCCTAAGGGCCTGTGATATTGTTTAGAGACACTTTGGGTTGTTAAAAGGGCGGATGTTGTCTATGTCCTTCCATGCCCAGGTCAGCTCCCACCCTAAGGACAGTTCTGGCTCAGAAGTTCAAAACTTGCCCTGTCCAAAGCAGGGCCCTTCCCCTCCAGGTTGCTCTGACACACCTGTCACCTTGCTCTTCTCAGAACACTGTTGTCACCTGACTCCACTTTGTTTCTTTATGTTCTAATTCCACAATGATAAAGATCTTTTTCAATTGTGTTGTGTGAATTATTCCCCCTTTAAATCATACCTTTTCTCTGGGGTCATTTTGCTTTATTCATATGTATTATTTTTTGTACTGGGGACTGAATCCAGGGGTGCCACATCCCAAGCCCTTTTTTATATTTTACTTACAGACAGCATCTCCCTGAATTCCTTAAAGCCTCACTAAGTTGCTGAGACTGTCCTTGAACTTGCAATCCTCTGCTATCAGCCTCCAGAGCTGCTTGGATTACTGGTATGCACCAAAATGTGTGTCCAGAAGGACATTGTTTAATAACTGCTTAATAGTTTTTTTAAGGAAACAGCTGTCCTGTCCTGCCCCTACTCTAGTTGTAGTTTAACTAGTCATGAATCTCTAGGATGACAGGTTGTGGTTGTTGTTTTTCAGTCCTTTGGAAATCTTTTTTATCTGCTTGTGTCTGCAGCAGTTGTTAAATCTTCTGTTAATCTGATTATTGGTCTTTGATGCATAATGTTCTTTTGGGTTTCTTTTAGATGTTCTCTTTTTGTTTATATTTTAATTATTATTATTTTATTTTTGGTTTTGGGTACTGGGCATTGAACCCAGGGACACTCTGCACCACCACACTCAACTTAGATTATAACTTTTTAAAATTGGTATATTGTAAATATACATAATTATAGGATTCATTATGCCACATCTGTGCATGCCCATAATTTGCTCAATCTTGTATATAATATTCTTAACTTGGGATTTTTTCTCCCTGGGTTTAATGTAGATTTCAGTCCTATAACTCCAAGTGGGTGTCTAATTTCTTGAGGGAGTTTCTGCTGCTTTTATTGTCTTTGTACATCTATTCAAATGGTCCCTTTTCTCACTTCTTTTATTTTTGTTCATTTGTTACCTTATCAGAGAGGCCATCCCTGCCCACTGAATTATAGCCTTCACTGACTTCAGAGCACCTAGCACCACCATAATATATACATACACACACTCAGTTTATGCACACAGATATGTTTCAGACTAAGCATATTTATGTATAAGATACACACATATGCATTATTCTTACCTTTCCATAAACTCCATGTAAGCTCCATTAGTATCATGCTGGCCTGTAATCTCAGTGACTGCAGAGTCTCAGGTAGGAAGATTGCCTGCTCCAGGCCAACTTGGGCAATTTAGTGAGGCCCTGTCTCACAAAACAAAAATGGCTGAGGGTGGAGTTCAGTAGAAGCACACCCCTGAGTTCATTACATTAAACAAGTTTCTTTAATTTTTCAAATTATTATTTGCCCAAACCTACGAGTTGGAGGTAAAAATTTGGTATTTTATACTCATTTGGGATGATAATTCCCAAATGAGTTTATAAGTCAGAAGAAAGAAACAAAGCTTAGCTTTTCAAAATTTGGTTACCCTGACAAAAATAAAATTCTAACTTGCACTTGCTTCCATGCCCTGAATAATATAAAAGAATTGATTTTACAAGCACTACAAGAAACCTGAAATTCCTTGAAGCACCAGTTTAACAAACTTATCCCCATAATAATTCTGAAAATATTAATTTCATTAAGGCAAATAATTATGTCTTGTCAAATGGGAATATTGGACCTCTGTTTGTTTATTTTTTATATTCCAAGGGGCTTCCCAGAAATGCACCAACTTGAAATCTTGTTAATTAGCCATTATTTAATGAGATTAACTATCATTATTTTGGGATACTAAGTACAGTGAAAATAATAGCTGAAGAATATAACTATGCTAAGCAATCATTAACTTGGTTTATTTATCCTAACAACAATGCAGATTTTATAAAGAAATACAAGAATATTTTTAAAAAAACAATGTTTGTCTCTTTTCCACAGATACATCACCATGTATGCTGGTTAGTGTTCAAAACATTTATTGAATAATTGATTGATGGATATAAAACCAATCTAATAACATGAAGGACCTATTTCCTCAAAATTATTGTCAATTTCCTCCAGGTTCGATTGGGAACATAGGTGCTGCTAGTTATTCCTAAAGGAATTGAGATAGAGAACTGGTTAGAAAAGGATATACATATCTTCTGAATTTATTGCAAAATAGTTTCACTGATTTACAATAGCTATATAGTGGATGAATAAAGGTATGGGAAGAAATGTTACTTGCTGAGATTTTTTTATGGGCTAATAAGGAGTTTGGTCAAGGTCAATTTGGACAACCAAGGAAAGAAGTAACACCATTGACAAGATGTGAACATAAACTTTTATCCAGACCCATTAGAGTTGTCAGCAACACTGGACTTTTTATCACTTTGATATATTTCTTCCACCTTATGCCCAAAATATGGTTTTACTTATATATGAGGAAAAAGCTATGTCTTTGGATGCTATCTGGGTTAGTGAAAGTTGAATCTTCCCTCTGATAAAATGACTTAAACCTGAACATTGGTTGATTCACAGTAGGCTATAACCATGGGCCAATAACATCAAGAGAGTCTCCCAATCACATGTTTCTATGCTTTTGGTTAATCTTCAGCATCTGATAGGATATCATTACAGGGACAGAAGTCCTGTTAGTTTGAACATATTTTAATCACTATACCTGAAAAAAAGATATGATCACTTGTTTCTTCTACATCACAGGACATGATTTTTGCTCCAAGCACCTAAACATGTCCACATTTGCTTATGGTTTCCTTGTTCCTGAAATGTATGATTCTAGAATTTAGCTGTGCCTAGTGATGGGACACACTACCAATGGAAAGGAAATGTAGCAAAGCCCACTCAGTGAATAACTCAAGGTGCCTTTCTTTGTTTGGGGCCAAGCTCCAGATAAGACATTTACTTTCCTCAACTAAAAGTACCATGAGGTTTTTTTTTTCAAAAATATAATTTATGAAGTGAATAACTTAAAATTTATCAGAGTTAGTATTTATCTCAAATATATATACAAATTTACTTCAGTCCAATCAGTATGAAACAACTAGAACTTCCCCTATTTATGTGCAGATAAAATAGCCAACTAGTTGATATTTTTAGTCAATAAACTCCTTGGGGATAGTTACCTATTCTTTGTAAATTTTTATTTCTAAAATATCGAGATAATATCTTTATTTGACATGCAATTTGAAACACAATTGTTACATTCTTGTGGAAGTTTTATAGCTAGTGATTTAAAGAATCATCAAGAAATATAAGCATTGTAGAACTAAGCAGGTAGAGACAATGTGATATGGAATGCATTTTAATTCTGTGAGAGTATAAGGAACATTAAAAATAATATAAGAGGGGCTGGGGTTGTGGCTCAGTGGTAGAGCACTCCTCTAGCATGTGTAAGGCCCTGGGTTCGATCCTCAGCACCACATAAAAATAAATAAAATAAACATTTGTGTCCAATTACAACTAATAAATAAATAAATAAATATTTTTAAAAACCTAGCAGAAACTTTAAATAATAATAATAATAATAATAATAATAATAATAATAATATAAGATTCCAATAAGTGTCATTTCAAAAGCTCAAATATGTAATCCATGAAATCATCCATATTGTAATTATATTACTATATACATTTTTAAAATATTGTTTTGGGGGCATTTTATGTTATAGAAGAACTAAAATATCATTGCCCAAATGTGTAGTCCTAAGTACACTCTTTTTATTTTTACATTCTTTTTAGTTGTACAATTTTCATCCAGTTGTTTTGAAAATAAAACAATTATTCTTGTTAAGTATTAACAGTGAGTTTTCTGCCATTAATTATTCATTACAAATATATACTATCTTTTTAAGAGCCGCCTAAAAACAGAATCACTTGGTAATAAACAATGGTACATAATGAGGAAAGGCAAATAAGCAATGTTGTTTTTGAAGAAATTTTCCTCATGGAATAGAAAATAGAGTTGTCCAGTCCAGTACCCTTGAGTATACCTTGGAAATTAAGAGAAGATACCAGAAATCCAGAGACACTCAATGCTGGAGCAGTTCTTTATCTCTGACACTTACCTGCTCTGTGAGCTTGGGTTATTTACTAGAATCTGACACTCAGATTTCTCTAAAAATAATTTTTCTCTTTTATTATAGAAGAATTGCTCCCCCAAAGAGACTACAGTACAGAGATAATAATTTACCAAAAAAAGTACATACAGATCCAAAATCACTTATACTAAATAAACATTGGAAACAAGATATACTCCATAACTTTGTGTCAAAACTCAGGTGATACCAAATTGACCTGAAGCAATTTACAGTTCTTATATAACCCATTTATTGTGAATATTCATACAATTTCCTTCAGAATATTAGTATTTAATAAGGGATTCACCACCAGATTCAGTGGTTATGTGCACTATATTATAATCAGTTTATAAACATCTGAATTTTAAAAAATGTGTTTTAAGAGTTTCACATTAGACTTGTGGGCACAATAGACAGGCAGATACTGAAGTACATTATCTTCATATGACACTTCTGCCTAAATGTAAGGCTAGCAAAAAAAAATTCTGAATACAAGACTAAATTAGCATGGATTTTTTGAAATTAAAATATTATTTGTCACAAATTACTTATTTTACTACTAACACATATCAATTGTACAAATCAGTGGGTTTCATTGTGACAGTTCATACATGCATATATAATGTATTTATCACGTCTTTGATCCTGTCTTTCCCTCATCTTTCCCTATCCCCAGTTCTCTTCACATTCCCTAATAGTCTATTTACTTTCAGATTTTTTCAATTGTGTGTGTGTGTATGTGTGTGTGTGTGTGTGTATTTATTAAAATGATGTGTGATATTTCTTTTGTGTCTTGCTTATTTCTCCCATCATGTTGTCCAATTCCAACATTTTCCTTCAAATGGCATTATTTTATTTTTCTTTATGACCAAAATACATTTCACTGTGGGTTTTTTTTTCTGAATATATGCCCGTGTGTGTGTGTGTGTGTGTGTGTGTGTGTGTGTGTGTTTATCTCCAGTCACTGATGACAGGGACCTATCCTGATTCCATCTTGACTAGTGTGACTAGCACTGTAATAAACATCAGTATGCCATAACCTCTTTTGCTTGCTAAATTTATTTCTTTGGACATATACCTAGAGGTGGCATAGCTGAATCATGTGGTAGGATCTATTTTATTTTTTAAACTTTTTAAGGAACCTTAATTTTGTCTTCCATTAAAACTCTACTCATATATTTTATGTCATATAAAATATATATGTTTCATTTGACTACATTATTTTCCTTTAAAATGATCCTCAAATCCTTTGGTTCCTTTCATAAAAAGTTTCATGATTGTATGTTTTATTTAAATATTCTTTTACATGTTTTATTTTCACTGATTTTTTAAAATTATGCTAATTTTCTTAAAATTTCTCTTTTTTAGAATTTATGATGCTTTTGAATCTGTGGCTTATTGTCTTATATCCACATAGAAATGTCTCTAGAAAGTATTTCATGAGATGAAGAACTTCTAGAACTCCTCATAGCTTCATAAATTTATTTATGAAAGCTTGCATATTTTCCCTATGAGATTATTGACAGGAGTAGTATATTCTCTGTAAATTTTTTCAGCATTCTACTAGAGTTTCAGATAAGACAGACAAGTAAATAAATAACAAGTAAATAAATAATATCTATTATGAAGAAACATGTAAAACGTTTTTATTCACAAAGTTCATTCAGGTTGGGGGCAGAATCCAGTTCCTTGCAGTTGTAGGATTGATGTTCCCATTTTCTTGATGACTAACAGCTTGGGAGTGCAATTAGTTTCTAGATATCACCTGGATTTCAGATGCATTTAATCTGTCTCATACTTATGAGTTCACTGACTTCTGATGTGCCTGTCTTCTAGCTCTGTTGAAAGTATTTTGCTTTAAATGTTTCCTATTAGATTACATTCAACAGATAAACCCAATAGTTTATCTAATTTAAGATTCATTATGTTGACTACAGCTGCAGAGTCCAGTTTGCCCTATAATGGAACTCACTTTCAGGGTCCAGCGTTAGATCAGTGTGCCTCTTTGTGGGTCCATTCTGCCTAGCAGAGGTGTGGAAGGTTACAGAGTTTTTGGTCCACTGTTGTTATGTCCTGCCTCCTCCTAATCTCACCTGTTGTACCCATGTCACCTGTGACAACTTCTTTGTTGGCTATCTTACTTGTTTCTATGAGTACATTCCTCTGTTGGAGTGACTTTTTGGATGCAGTATTTCTTAGATGGCTCAGGCTTGAACCTCCCATGTGATATATATTCTGTTTTGTAAAGTGAATAGTATGTTCTTCATCTTCTCTCCATATCCTATCTTCTACAAACAATGACTTACTCTGGTGGTTTCTACCAATACCTTGTAACTTTTTTAATATTTATTTTTTTGTAGTTGGACACAATATCTTTATTTTATTTATTTTTATGTGGTGCTGAGGATCAAACCCAGGGCCTTACACATGCTCTTCTACTGAGCTACAACCCCAGCCCACCTTGTAACTTTTTCAGACATTTACCCTCTAAGTATAAATGTCTTTTTAATAGTCATATCCTTCCAGCACCATGTGACATTGCTGACCATTTCATTTACTGGCATTTTTTTTTTAATTTGCTTTGGGAAGTGTGATACAACTTGCTCTTCCCTGATTTTCATCCTTTCTGACTGGTTATTATATGTATTCTCTCCTATCTCCTTTTATTACCTCTGAGTGTAGCTTCTGTTCCAAGTCCCACTTATATTATCTTTATTCATTCTGGTTTTCTTGGTTCTCCTCCTGGGGGAATGGAGCCCTTCTATGTTGTATACTATTCCCTGTATTTCATATCTTTCTGAGTGTTCTACAGGAGAACAGCTTCAATTCAGCTCTTTAAAAGATGCTAAACCTCAATACACAGAGAAATAATGAATCATATTCATCAAAAATCAATAGATTTCTATTCCTTTCTTCTTTGGTTCTCTAGTATTGTGATGCTTCCTGCATTGGTTTTCTTGCTCACGATTACATGGTTAATCTGGGTGTCTTATTCTTCCAAATGAATTCATGTACTGATTGGGGTTTTATGGGAAGTACACTGAATCGGTATATGGATTTTGGAAGTGTGGCCGTTTGGACATATTAACTCTGCCTACCCAATCTAGGCTCTGCAGATGCCTCTGGCCAAGGGGCTCGGCGATGCGGTGAGGGGGTGTCATGCCCTCCACAGGCTTCCAGGTGTGTACAGAATCAGATGTGACTGTGTTACTATTACTGTCCTTGATGGAGTTTGCCTGCAAACAGGATATTCTGTGGAGATATACAAAGGCAACAGCGGACATGCTTGAAAACGAGGTGTCTGCTGTCCTTGGGAGGACTTGCCTGCAAATGGGATGTTCTGCCAAGTGGGCTAGGAGGGCACTGAGAAAAATTTTATTATCTGTTCTAAACAAAGAGCAGAGCTCAGCATACTCCAGGCCGAGAATAGATTAGCCATGAGAAGCGGGTCACTTCTGATTAGAATGTAAAACTTCTGTATGCTATGTTTAATTAGCTGAAAGACCTGATTTATTGATGTTGGAAGGCTGCCTTCTTTGTTCACAATACTATAAAAAGATTGCTTGTACACAATAAAGGACTTTTTTTCTGCTGCTGCTTCGCTTGCTCTGCTTCTTCTTTCTTTTCCCATGCTGACCTGCAAGTGAATTACTGCAACATTTGGCGTAGTCGGCAGGATCCAGCACCGAAAGGGTAAGCACCCCGGGTTAAGAAAACGAAAGGGGGACTTTCGGGATTAACAAAATATCGAAAGGTATCGCCCCAGGTTGAAAGAAACTTTAGGGGGACTTTCAGAACTAACATGGGAAACTCCCAGTCCTTAAAGGAACAATATGTGGAGTTACTACAGGGATTATTATATTCCATGGGTGTGAAAACATCTCATAAGAGACTCAAGGAGTTATTTAAAATTAAAGAATGTCATTGTCACTGGTTCCAGTATCAAACTACGGTCCAGTTAAATTTAGGGGAATGGAAATTGGTTCAGAAAGAGCTCCGTAAGCAGCATCAGGCTGGGAATGTTATTTCTTTGAAGATTTGGACATTGTGTAGTGCTATTACTCAGGCATTACAATTATTAGAAAGCAATAATGAAAAGGGCTCTCTTTGTGAAAGTCAAGTTAATACATCAGAATCTGATAATCAGGTTAACAAAACGGAGCCCAAGGAAGATATTTGTGATACTATAGATACTCTCCTAAATCAGATCTAGGTGATGAGGAAGATTCAGAAAGTTCAGTATGAAAGAAATTATGGAGGCCTTTGTGGAAAAAAATGAAATTAAAAAAGCAAAGGTCTTCTCTTAAACCTAATACTCCTTCTAATGCTTCTCTCTTTCCAGTGACAAGGTATAGAGTTGATGTGGGTAGAGAACAACAACGATTTTCATTTCCTCTTACTATGATACATGATGATGATGATCTTGCAGATCCCCCTGGTGGTTTTATTGATCCACCACATTTGTTTCCTATAACTAGACAACAAAACCTTCAAAATCCCCAAATGATTGATGTTCACTATACTGCAGTGGAATACAAGTTTATTAAGGATTTAAAAGCTGCAGTCTCTCAATATGGCCCTCAGTCTCCTTTTGTGTTAGGTATGTTAGAAAATTTGGGAACTTCTAAACTACTTATTCCTTTGGATTGGGAGGCATTAGCCAAAACAATTTTGGAGGGATCTCAGTGGTTACAATTGAGAAATTGGTGGGAAGATGAGGCATGAAAACAAGCTCGAGAGAATGAGGCTCAAAATCCCCCGGGACCTATGGAGGATAAGTTAATGGGGGAGGGTAATTACCGTGCCTTTAGAGAGCAGGTTCAATATACAGATCCAGATCTTCAACAAGTTCGACAGGTTTTCTTAAGAGCTTAGAGATGTGTGATACCCACTGGTCAAGCACAACCTTCCTTTACTAAAACTGTACAAGGGGCTACTGAACCTTATACTGATTTTCTTGCTAGACTGCGTACTGCTGTAATGAGGGCAGTAGGACAAGATCAAATAGCAAAGGTATTATTGGAAACATTAGCATTTGATAATGCAAATCCTGAATGTAAGTGTATTTTGGGGCCATTAAAAGGGCAAAATGCCTCATTAAGTGAATATGTGAGAGCTTGTGCTGGAGTGGGAGGAATTGAACATCAAGCTTCTGTTTTTGCTGCAGCCATGGCTGGAGCCCTTAAACCCGATAAATCAGGAACCTGTTTCAACTGTGGTAAAGCAGGTCATTTTAAAAAGGATTGTAAGAAAAATGGTAACAATAGTAACAATAGTATATCTCCCAGTGCAAAAAGGACACCTACTGAAGTTTGCCGACGATGTAAAGGAGGCAAACATTGGACAAATGAATGTCATTCTAAGACAGATAAAGATGGAAACCCTTTGCCCCCCTCGGGAAACTGCTCAATGGGCCGTCATCCCTGGGGCCCATAAACAATACCGGGGAACATTTCTCATTTGTTTCGGGCATCTGTGACTCCCAAGTTGGGTCACCCACCAAACAACCCCAGGATAGTACTAAGTTAACTATTGATAATCTTTATGCGGCTACTCAACAAAGTGCTGCTGCTGACTTACCAATTAATGAAAATGTCTTGATATCTCCTGGAGGTGGAATTTACAAAATAAAGACTGGTGTTTTTGGACCTCTTCCCTCTAAGAGTTTTGGATTAATTGTTGGACGTAGTAGTTCTGCCTTAAGAGGCATTCATGTTATTCCTGGCATTGTTGATCCTGACTTTACAGATTAAATTTTCATCATGGCATGTTCTACTCAAACCCTTTCTTTGATCAGTGGAGAACAAATAGCACAGATTTTCGGGCTGGGGATGTGGCTCAAGCAGTAGCACGCTCGCCTGGCATGCGTGCAGCCCGGGTTCAATCCTCAGCACCACATACAAAGATGTTGTGTCCGCCGAAAACTACAAAATAAATATTAAAAATTCTCTCTCTCACTCTCTCTTTAAAAAAAATAGCGCAGATTTTGCTATTACCTTTTTTTTCAATTTCCTTCTAAAAATCAATCAAGGACTGGAGGATTTAATAATACAAAAAAATATATATTTTGGGAAACCTTAATTACTAATCAGATACCCTCTTTAACTCTAATTATACAAGGAAAATATTTTGAAGGGTTAATAGATACTGGAGCTCATGTCTCAGTTATCTCTATAAGACAATGGCCACAAGAATGGCCTAAACAAAAATGTCAAATAACATTAAATGGATTAGGGGCAATAACGGATGTGTGGGTCAGTTCTGGCCTTTTATCATGTCATACCTTAGAGAATATTGGATTTTTAACAGCCTTTTACATAATCAATGTTCCAATTAATATTTGGGGCTGTGATATTTTATCTCAGCTTGGAGCACACATTAATATTCCTTCAAAAAACTTGTAGCCACTGTTCAGTCCCCTCGAGCTATGCCATTAACCTGGCTAACCAGTACTCCTAAATGGATTGAGCAGTGGCCTTTAAAAAAAGAAAAGCTCGAGGCATTAAAACAATTAGTTACTGAACAATTACAGGCGGGACATATTGAATATTCCACATCACCTTGGAATTCCCCTGTATTTGTTGTTAAGAAAAAGTCTGGAAAATGGCATTTATTGACAGATTTAAGGGAAATTAATAAATGTATTAAACCTATGGGAGGATTACAATTAGGACTTCCCTCTCCTGCTATGATTCCAAATAAATGGTCAATTTCTGTTATTGATTTAAAAGATTGTTTTTTTACAATCCCTCTCCAACCTAAGGATAAGGAAAAATTTGCTTTTACAGTACCTGAATATAATAATCATCAACCTGCTAAACGTTATCAATGGACTGTGTTACCTCAAGGCATGATTAATAGTCCTATATTATGTCAGGAATTTGTTGCCAGAGCCTTAGAACCAGCTAGACAACAATTCCCTCATTATATTTTATATCATTATATGGATGATCTTTTATTAGCAGCCCCTACTAACATTGAACTCGACCATTTTTATAAAGCAGTTATAAAAGCTTTATCTAAATTTGGATTACAAATAGCTCCAGAGAAGGTGCAAATTGATTTTCCTTATTCATATTTAGGATTTGTTTTGGATAAACAAAAAATTAAGCCTCAAAAGGTTCAAATAAGAAAAGATAATTTAAAGACTCTTAATGATTTTCAAAAATTACTGGGAGATATCAATTGGATTTGTTCAACTACTTATCAATTGCAGCATTTTTTTGCTACTTTAGAAGGTAATTCTGAACTACATAGTCCTAGAACTTTAACTAAACAAGCATTACAAGAGTTAACTTTAGTTGAACAACGTTTAAATGAAGGATATTTGTCTTATATAGACTTAGAAAAATCTGTACAACTAATTCTTTGCCATACTCCTCACTCCCCGTCTGGAGTACTAACTCAAAATGATCATATAATAGAATGGATTTTTTTACCTAATAAGTATAATAAACGATTAACTACATATATGGATAAACTAGCCTTTTTAATAATTAAAGGTAGATCTAGATTGTTACAATTGAGTGGTAGAGAGCCAAATCAAATTATTACTCAAATAACTCAGCAACAAATTTCTTACAATTTACAATTAAATGATAATTGGCAAATTGCTTTAGCTGGTTATTCTGGAGCTCTAACTATTCAATATCCTAAATCTAAAGTCTTTGAATTTTTTAGAAAACATTCTATGATATTAGTAAACCCTATTTCTTCGATTCCTCTTTCCTGTATTACTGTTTTTACTGATGCTAACAAAACTTCAGCAGGATATTAGACTCCTATAGCTTCTAAAGTATATACTCATGAGTTTTCCTCTGTTCAGCCTGCTGAATTATGGGCTATTACCTTAGCTTTATTAGATTTTTCAAATGTTCCTCTTAATATTGTTTCTGACTCTCAGTATGCAGTTTTGGTGTGCACACATTTACCTTCAGTTAGCCTTCCTATTAATCCAAAGACTGTTATTGAAAAACTATTTGATTTTACTCAAAGATTATTGCTACAGAGAACTATTCCAGTATATTTCATATAAACTTAGCCCAGAGCTGGGCTTAGGAGACAGATATTCAGTAATGGGAGCTTTTAGCATAATTTCCAGGCAATCTGCCCCCATGGACTCATGGACCTCTCCATCTTTGCATTTCAGGAGTCTCCTTTATCGAAACTCATTGCTGAGTTTGATTTTCACTACTTAAATTCAAGGAACACTTTAATTAACTAATGAAAAATAACTTTAGTTTCACAAATCTGAGTTTCATACAGTAGGCAGTTTTTCACCAAGCAAAGGTCCAATCTGAAGTACAGAGCCATCACTCACAGCAGCTACACACTCCTTAATGGGAGCAGCTCCTAAGTCACCAACAATAACAGCAACAAAAAACGTGTAGCAGCTTGTGTGGGTTTTCCCTCCTCTCCTCTTTTACTACCACACTAGGATAGAAAATTATTGTTTAAAATGCAAGCATGAAAATCAAAACACAACTTAGGCTTGATCTGATTGGGAATGGAAAGCTGAAAATTTGTGGGATTTGTTCTAAAACTGAAATGGGAGGCTGTTCCAGTCTTGTGGGTCCCCTTAAGCCTGTGTTTTGATTTTCTTCCAAGAATACAGCTGTTGGAAGGACATGCTTCCTCACTGAAACCTATCAAAGCACAGATATTAAAGGGATAGAACCCTTTCAAACTGCAGGCTTATCACCAAATTCCCTTCCAGGAGTCTTAGAAGAATAGGTTCCTAGCCCTGAAGGAAACTCATACTTTTTATCCATGTGCAATGTGGAAACAGTGGTTCTCACAAGGAGGCCCAGCCTCAGGCTCCAAGGACAAGCGCTATTCTAGTATTTGGGTGGAGTTCTGAACTCTCAGAGCTCCAGGTAAAAGCTTGTTGTTGTTTTTTTTAACACTTCCCATCCATTTAAGATGCAAATACTCACAAAGAAATCATCTCTGAATCTTACAAGGATGTTTGCATTTCTGGAGGGGTCCTAAGTGCTCACCCTCATCTTCAAGAGCATTGGGTTACAAAACGCAACTCAGATCTCAAAGTAAGCCTGGTATTATGGCTAGGAGGCAAAACTGCGTCTAGTTTTCAGGAAGACTCACTTGGGGGTGGGGGGACGGAGAGAAAGAAAATCAGTGGCCACCATCTATACAGTTTCCTTCTAACTTCTTGTGCCCTAAGTAGGATCTTGTACACATATTGTGTCTTTTGGGGGAGTCTTTCACTTCCTATAACCAGGGCCTGAGTCCCTTTCCACTTTGGCACTAACAGGTTTCTGCCCAGGAAAGCATGCAGCAGCCTTTTAACTCCTACACGGGTTGGCCACCAACTTTTCGCTTGAAATGAAGATGCGGGATCAGGGTGAGGATAGACACAGCTCAGATTAAGGTCCCCAAAGAAGGTGAAAACAACTTCAGGGAGGCCTATCTTTAACCAGGAGGACGCTGGCAGTAATCAGGACCACCAACAGCACCTGCTCCCCAGAGTCAAAACACCAAAGGTAACAAAGGGACCAGGACCCTCAGCTCCATGGCTCCAGGGAGGCAGACAGACCACAAAAGGCTTTACCTGAGTCGCTCAAGACATCCTCTCCGGGAGTCCTGTGGTCACCACCTTTGGCAGGGAGGCCGCCTAAGCGCAGAGGGGAGGTCACCACAGCACCAGCTGGGGCTGCTCCAGCAATCACAGCACCTAAGGCAGGGCACCAGCTTGGGCGATGGACACAGGTGCGGGATCCCGCTTGTTCACCAGGAAGGGGAAGACCAGGCCGGGATCCATGAGCTCCGCGCCGGGTTTGGCGAGCTCCGCAGGAAAGGCGGCTCCAGCGCGGCAGGCTCTGGCCGTCCTGCCTCACCCATGGCTCCCAGGGCTGCCAGCTCCCGCTCCCGGGCCCAAGGCAGCGGGACTCGCGGCTGGCGCACCGCGGCCCTGTTGCAGCTTCTGGTTCAACGCCTGCACCAGCTTCTCGCCAATGGAGAAACGGCTCCACACGCAGTCCTGGAGGATGAGCGGGTGGGTGTCAGGCCGCCAAGTGCCCACAGGCCGAAGGCTTCGTCCTCCTCGGCGCGGGTGCCACACAGTTCGGCCTCAGGCTGCAGCACTGCAGTGGTCCTGTAGGAGGGTTCTGGACTGCGCTCCTGGAATGCGCACCTGGGCGACACGAGAAGGGTAGGCAGCAGCTCAAACTTCTTCCAGATGTCCTCCCCTGGGAGGGTCGAGTCAGGGACACTGAAGTAGAATTCATCTTCGTCTGGATAGAAGCAAGTCTGCAGCAAGTCAAACCCGAGGTCTGGGTTCTTGTAGATCTTGCCTTGCTTGGTGGACACAGAGCAGCTCGCATCCCTCGCCTCCCAGCTGGAGACTAAGCGCTTTTTCCACTCTGCTCTCTTTAATCTGGAGGATGCTTCCTTCCTTCGGGATGTGTGGAGGGCGCGACTCTCCCTAATTTCCACGTCTTGTAGACTGGTGGGATCTGGATCCCGAAGCCATTCGGTGCTGGAGTCTCCGGGTGGGCTGTGGGGGCTGGGGTCCTAAGGCGACTGCAGTCTGTGAGTGCTTGTGCCTGGCTGGCGCCTCCTGGCTCCAACCCAGTTCCCAAGAGCCCCTTCCCCCGCATCCACCCAGCGCATCCACACTGATGACTGTCACGGGCCTGAATGAATGTTCTCATCTGCGTACAATAACTGATTTGTCCATTTTTCATTTTAATTCTGTCTGGTTTTCACATATGTATTTTGAAGACGTTTAATTAGGTCCACACTAACTTAAAGATTGTTTATGCTTTGTGAAATATTTAACTGGCACCATTGTGTTATGTCCCTCCTACAATTGGTATTATGCATGCCTTGTATATGCATTGAAGTCTTATCATTTGAGATATTAAAAGTCAGAATAAAAATAAATACATGGCCTGAGTGGTAGTGTTTGCCTGACATCCCAGTGGTTTGTTTAGGGAGGCCAACGCAGGAGGATGAAAGTTCAAAGCCATCCTCAGCAAAGGCGGGGCACTAAGCAGCTCAGTGACAGCATGTCTCTAAATAAAATACAAAATATAGCTGGAATGTGGCTGAGTGGTTGGGTATCCCTGAGTTCAATCCCTGGTATCCACATCAAAAAATAAATGCATAAAGGAAGGGAAAGAGGGAGGAAGGCAGAAAGGAAGACAGGCAGGAAGGGAGAATTGGTGAAGAGGGCATAATTTTTCAAAAATATTTTAATCTTACATGGACAATTAGATCTTGCAGGGAGTTAGGCTGGATCCCTTACAAGCTAGGGAATGTACATGAAAAATGACTTATAATTTCTCAGCAATTTTCATGTGTGAGAACTAAAGAAGCCCAGGTATTTATGACACTGTAATTTGTGAGGTCATTAAACAATGTCTTATGGGTCATAAATGTCCCGGGCTTATCAAAAGATAAGGCAGAATAGTTAAATGCATGAATTCTGGGGCTGGGGTTGTGGCTCAGTGGCAGAGCACATGCCTCACACATGTGAAGCACTGGGTTTGATCCTCAGCACTACATAAAAATAAATAAGCAAAATAAGGATTTTTTTTTTAAATGCCTGAACTCTGAAGTCATATAGCCTGGATTCAAACTCTGCTTCCACCACTTATAACTGATGCAAATTTATAATCTTTATGTGCCATAATTTTCTCAATGGTAAACTTATAACTTAGGGAAATTAAATGAGAAAATGTTGCTAAAGGCTTAGAAGAGTGTCTGGCATGTAATAAATGCCCAGTACATTTTAGCATAAAGTGGAAAATGCAAGTTTTCTAATTATTTATTGATCGTTTTCAGACTAATATATGAATCTTAAACTATGACTGTTGTAGGTACAGAAGAGGTAAGGCACTGAAGACAGCAGGAAACAGTTTTATTTGGCTGCAGCCAGGTTTAGAGGGCACAGCTTTTGCTGTAGTCAAACAATGTTTCCCCAAGCTTTGGAAGTACTTTGCCTTCCACTAGCAATGTGTAAGTGATACAGTTTCTCCACATTCTGGACAACACTCAGTATTATTTGTCATTTGATGATAGCCATTCCTGCAGTATCAATTTGTGCTTTCAATTTTTACTTTCCTAATGCCAAATGACAGCATGTTTTTGTATGTTTCTTACCATTCCAATATCAGTTTTGGTAAAATATTTATTTATTAAAAGCTCTGTCTAGCCATTATTATTTTAAAGCTTCTACTATAATTTGAATTAATCTATTGTTCCACCATGGGAATATCATACAGAATAGTTACAATTCCCTCAAAATCCTTGTTTCTCAGCCAGATGTATGGGTGCATACCTCAATCCCAGAAGCTTGGAAGGCTATAACAAGAGGATCAGAATTTCAAAGCCAGCCTCAACAATGTTGAGGTGCTACGCAACTCAGTGAGAGTCTGTCTCTAAATAAAAAATACAAAATAGGCCTGGGGATATGGTTCAGAGATTGGGAGCCCCTGAGTTCAATACGCCATACCCACCCTCCCCCTCCCCCACCAAATCCTCTTTTCTTTGCTTACTCCTTTCTCACTGATAGATGGTAATCTCTGATCTTTTTACTATGTTCAGAGTTTTGTCTTTTCAAACAAACTATCTATTTTGGGTATTGATTATATCAGTATAATTTCAAGGACCATAACACACACACACACTCATTACAAATAGTAATATATTATTAGTGGCACAGGATGTTAACTTGAGGTAGCTCTGCTCATGTGGGGCAAGGAGTATATAAAAAAAATCTCTGTAACTTCCCTCAACTTTTCTCTTAAAATGAAAAAAGAGAGATCCATATTGTAAGGGTCCGGCAAAGCGTCGGAGGAAGAGACCACACGAGACTAACTTCATGCAAAAGCAAAGGGGGATTTTATTAGGGGGGGGGGGATCCGTTCCAACGCGTTGGGGCTCTGTGCTCACTCAAGAAGGGAGAGCAGCCCAGAGCCCAGAGCAGAGGTCAAGCAGAGCTTAAGTACACTTTTTGGAGAGGGCGGTGGGCTTTGCATACATCAGAACAAATCATCATGAGGCGCGGGAAAATTGAACAACAATTCTGATACATGATTAGTCCATTCATTGGCGGGAACAGTTTGGGTAGGGGTGATTGGTCACTCCTAAGTGGGGTACACATTCAAACTGATTGGTTCTGGGGCCTATATGCTTACGTGCCATGCTACCTGGAACCCTTAGCTATTAAACAACCAGGGAATCAATGGAGATATTTACTGGGCAGCATTGTTCTAACAACTTCACAAAGATTACAGGTTCCGGGGATGGCAGGAAGATGGTAACAATAGACTATTTAAATTCTAACAATGGTCTTTACTTTTTAGCCCAGGCCTTGTAATCTGAAAGCTTTACATTGCCCTAGTCTTTTACACTTTAACTTTAACTTTAACTCAAGATTTTGCAGCTTAGAAATTTTACCTTTACACATATATCTGGAGAAATAAAATAAATAGTATCTACATCATGCTCAGAAAATCTTTAAATATATAAATACTCTAAATTTTTGCATACAAACATTAATACTTAAATGAAAATTTAGATCATTGAATTAAATCTGTCTATAAATGAAGTGAAATGTAATATATCCTTTGATCCAGTTATTTCACTCATAGATTTAAGTTTAGAGCAATTCTTGAAAATGTTTGGAAAAAACATAGACATGGTTGCTTTATTTTGGCATTATTCACAGAAGTGCCAGAATTAGAGAGAATCAGGAGAAGTTGGAGACATGTTAAGATAATTATACTGGATTTGTACAATTTCAAATGTGTAAAATTGAATTATAGCTATATGAATTAAGCACAGATGACTTATTTAGTGAGACATACTTTATATCATAAGTATTTATCCAAGTACATACATAAAACTCATTAGAAATCTGCAAAAACAGAGAAGTGGGGATTAGGGATGAAGAATAAGAAAAAGGTGAGTTAGGACAACAGTGTGAGACAAAATGCAGAATATCATGAGATGACCCCTGTGCACCTGAGATGAACACAAAAGAGAAATAACTACAAATTTATTTACCTAAATAAAATCATTTCACCATTTATTAACCATTTTATCCTGTCAGTAAAATAAAGTATATAAATTTATTTGTTTATTTTATTGTTGTACTTAAGATGGAGAAAGAAAAGAATGAATATACCCTCTTTGTCAAGGTAACTCAGAGAGTGGAAAAGCATAAATAAAACACTGATCATAGATGACTTCTTGAGCAATGGTTTATCACCTTTTTCTCTCATTAGAGTAAATACAAGAGGAAAAATGTTAGGAAATAAAAGTATAAAATCATCCCAGAGGAATAATACGCAGTGCAAATAATTCTCCTATTTATCTCTAGTGGCAAAATCAAGGAATTATTTTACAAAGAAGCAAAAAGGAGGAGAAATATCTGAATTTTCTTTGATTTCTTTTTCTATTTTAACTTGATTGTGCAGTAGAAATGGATTTCTCATTTTGAAACCAACAAAGGGTGGTATTTTGGCTTTCTAACTCTGACCTTGTGTGGATTTTATATTTGCATATTCCATCTCAACTGCAGTATTTCTTAGTATCAAGGACTAGTTACACAGCAGAGCTGTGCTTCTTAATGTATCATCTGTTCACAATGGTTTTGCATAATGGCTCTATGTTGCCTGGAGATATGCACTTAATTGCAGCAATCCATAAAACACTCTGTAATGCTCCACACCTTATTTAGCTCTTCCACATATTAAGGGGATGCAGGGAGAGGGAAAATTCATCTATATGTTAAAGGAGAATTCACATAGTTCACAACTAATATGTCATGAAATATTAAGTGTCAGTTCCTTTACTCTTAAGAACTTTTTGAAGAGAAAAGTATGAATAAATTCTACATATCTTTTGCCACAGTGGGAGGGGAATAGTTTATTTAAAACAAGGGCAAACTGAGGAAAAAGTATCCTATCCTAATGTCAAATTTAATGCATGTGCTCTTCATCTTGGCTTTCAAAATCGAAAATTAGCATAGATGTCTGGACATACTATCTTAATAAGAACATCATTCATTATAACATTCTTTAAAGATCACTGTAGAGCCACAGTTGGCTATTATTTCATATTTAGGAATATCAATTTTAGCTGTTTAATTTGACAAGGTAAACCATACAGAGAAAACAACCTATGATGATAACACATAAATTTTTTATTAAAAATTTCAAATTTATTAAAATTCATCTATGCTCAATCTTTGTCACAGCTAGATTTTTTCTCTTTTATAAAAATAAATTTTAAAACATATTTCTGATAGGATTTAAAATTCAAACAAGTAATATTAAAGATACACCAAGATATTATTGACATAGAGACTTTGCATCTCTTTGAGGCACTATATATTCTAAATAATTTTTTATTTTATCTAAGTCTCAAAACTACTTTATGATGTAAATATTTTTAAGCAAAATTCACAGAAGGAATCTATGGCCTCAAAAAGGTTAAGAAACTTGATAGAGCACAAATACTAAATGGCACAAATACTAAATCTGGCACTGACAAAGATTAAGCAGAGACATTTAGTTTGATTCTGAGTACTGAAAGGAGAATAGCAATAAGGATGGTCAGAATGGAGAAGGACATAGATAAGTTTATACAACTTCCTGTTTTACGCTAAAGTGCATACTTCAAGTGAACTTCTCAAATACATTTAGTTTGAAATATATGTTAGAACTGCATACATGTCCATTGATAAATGAAATTGATAACTGAATTATAACAGAATGAAAGGTTCAGAAAAATGGAAAAAAATACCAGAAAAGAAGTATTCAGGCCACTCTTTTAGATATTTTCCTGACATCAAATTTCTTTATATATCATGAATTTATGATATGATTATGATAAAGTTATGATATGATTCAATCTGTTATACTAACCAAGATATAATTGATTGCATGGATTTTATGATCTATATAAAATGAATTAAATTTTAATCATTTATTTCATCATGACAACAATCTTTATTATAACTTATAAAAATAGAATAAAGATCCTTTTTGTTCATAAGTGTGATGATTATTGGGTGTTCATGTGGCTGGTGTGGGAGATGTGCCTTGCTCTACACCTTGTCACTACATCTGCACATTATTTATCTGTTGTCAAAAAAAAGGCTAAGGAAGGTATTTTATTAGGTAAATTTAAACTCCTTCTTTCTCTCTTGAGTTCTTATTTCTTTTTAATAAATGATATAATTCCACCTTACTCTGATCTCTCCTCCTGGGGCCCATGAGCCACCCTAGAAATTGTCTAAAAATAACAAAAAGAATTATCTTTCTTATTACCTTCCAATATGCATCACATACTGTCCTGTTCAATTTTCAATTTCCATACTGTACTGTCTTGTTCAATTTTCAATTTTTTGCCTTTTATTTTTTTTTGCAATTCTATACCAACTAAAAGATAAAGTATAACTCTAAATAATGACAGATCTGAACTTTCTTGATCTCTTTACCCTCTACACATAATTCCAGTATATTATATTTTCACTTCCCTGAGCACAGTTGCTTCAAAATATGTTCAGGCCTCATCTCCTGGGTGAAAATTTACAGACTAGCCCTGACAAAGTACCCTAAAATGTTTAATTATTGTATTTTGCACATAAAAGTGAACACAAAATTTTTCATTATGTGGATTCATCATTTTCACAATGTTAATAGTATTTGTATGAAAGTCAATGTTATTTTTTTTACAATCATAAATACCAAAAGAAATTGATAAAAAATGCTTTAAAATTATTAAGGTACCAACTAATTATACCAAAACTAACATTTCATTTACACTACTTTTATTAAATAGATGAAAGTCTGATGGCTTTGACAAATAGATAACATAGAAATCAAGATTCAGTGAGGGAAGGAGAGAAGGAGAGAAGCACACAGGCAACTTCACATAAAAAGTAGCTTTGAGGGCTGAGATTCGCTCGCCTAGCTCGGGCGGGACCTAGGTTTGATCCTCAGCACTATTGTGTTCTGTCAATCTACACCTAAAAAGTAAATATTAAAAAAAGAGTAGCTTTGAGTACTAAAAAGTTAATTTTTTAACCAATAAATCTCTAAAACAACATGGTTCTGAAAGTTTTTATAATTCTTACACATTTTTTTTTTAATTCTAAGTCAAGATCTTTGACACACAAAAAGAGAATTCTGAGCTAGAACAAAAAACCACTTAAAAATGTTTAGGAAAACTGAGAGATACCAAAGGTTTACATTGATACCATTGATACAGAGATACCAAAGGTTTACATTGCAGCAGAGCCAGTACAAATGTGCTGAGGACAGCAAATATTTTAGTATATGAGCAGATAAATCTATACACAACATACAGAATGAACTTCAGTTTCACATAATTCACATATTGTTATTGTTTGTTGTGAAGCTTTTAAGAAATACAAATATCTTAAGAGAAACAACTGAACCTTGCCAATATAGTAAGAATTCTTGCCAAAAATAAAATGTATGTAATTCTTACTCTTTATGTATATTCTTTGCCAAAAAGAAAAGATAATAAATTAGATTTATTTAAGATTTCTAAAATCAAATAGCAAAAATGCAATTGAATAAGTGATATTCTAAAATTGTTGGCTTTTGAAATACTGCATCTTTTTTAACAAATTGAATTAGGAATGATCATATTTTAGAAGAATCTTATCATTTTTAAGGAAGCTAGCTACTTTAATTTAAGTATCGTTTAACTCAAAAACTTGGCAACTCAGAGATGTCACATGCCTCAATTATGTGCATGTTTAAGAACTGTATCAATTCAACACACACTCATTCAAATGCACATTTTACTGAGCACTATACCAGTACCAATGGAGGTCATAAAAGCATTAAAATACTCTCCCTATCATGGAGGATTTTATAGTCTAATTGGAAATTCAAGACCCTATAAATAACAGCAAACAAAAGGAAGTGCATAAAAAATGTAGCTTAAAAGAGAGTCACAATATTGGTGGGTGCTTAAACAACATTTTTTGGCTATGAATTAGCTTTATTATGGGTTCATTATTGCATTAGCATTCTTCAAATATAATGCCATGCATAAAAAAGAGCATAATTTCATTTAGAAAAACAACAACAATAACAAAATAATGGAAAATAACTTTATTCCCAGAGAGTGTTATTAAAGTCAAAACACTGAATAAATAAACCTATACAAAGTGTTCTTTCATGTAAATGCTAAAATTAATTAAAACAAAATAGTCATGTTTAGTAAGGGGAAAGATAGCAATAAGTTGTAAAAACATTGAAACTAACGTGAATAGAGAAAATCATCAAAGAGCAGCATTTGTTTTCATAAAAAAAAAAAACAGTTTCTCCAATTAATACTTATTTTGAGTTTTGGTGACTGGGAAAAAGTTCCAAATAACAGAGCTAAGGAAGAACTTTTGGAAAGCGTCATCTTAGAGAGAAATGAGGAAATCACAATAGGAGACATGGTCACATACTGCTCTTTCGTTAGAAAGGCCTGGGGACTCATCCAACCTGAAGGCCATGGAGGAGCCTCTGCCCTGCCAAATGACACTCTCACAGCATTCAGATCTCACAGAAATTCTCTTTTCATTTCCATCCATTTTGCATCTTCTTTTTCTTTCTAATCTCATTTCTACTAGAATTTTAGCTTTTCCAATGAATTATTTTACTCTCTCCATCTTACATATATGGTTTGGTTTCTTCACTGGAATTTTGGTTTTTCTTTTATTCTAAGATGCATTTCACTCAAATTTATTTCTTATCTCTAAATACTACTTTCAGATTTTAAGCCCAGTTGTGCTAATTTTCTTTTGATTTCCATACCTTCTATCAAATATATTTCTCTGAATTTAAGATCAGAAAAGTTAGGGGTAGCCTCCATTCTGCTTAGTCTGAAATATTGACACTTCCTCTTGCAAGCTTGTGTTTTTCTGGTGATCAATACAAAAGAGAATAAAAAAACCCAGCAGAATTAATAAGTTGATAACTCATTGCTATAAAATTTAAGCTCAGTCTTAAAACCAGTTCCAAAATAAAAATATAGTGACATAAATATGTACAAAAGATTTGATTTTATTATCATATTTTAACTAACTCATGTTTTCATCTAAAATATTTTGACAGGTCTCCAAAAAAATCAATCAAAGTGTACATTTATATTAACATCAGAAAACTCTTTCTATTTAATAAGATGTCATCCACTCAAACTCATTTCTCTCTCTAGTGTGGTGCCTTAAGGCCATCATATTCGATAGACCTAAGAATAAATTTGGGATGCTTTCTTGGGAACTTTTAAATACTAGAGATATATAGAAATAATTTTGGCTTTGATAAAAGAAGGCTATTCCTTATTTTACTATTTAGAGAGTACAATTAGTCTACATTGCTTTTCCCCTAGGATACTATAATTTTGGCAACTCTTCCATTCATTGTTCTTACCCAAGGTACAAGTAGGCCACAGACTTTGAAATAGAAACACATGCTACATTTGGAGGACAAAGGTTTGTCCTAGTCTAGCCTCAGTGAAACTTACAAATGTGGGGGCTGCAAGCTGGGAATGTGGCTCAAGCGGTAGCACGCTCGCCTGGCATTCATGCAGCCCGGGTTAGATCCTCAGCACCACATACAAACAAAGATGTTGTGTCCACCAAAAAACTAAAAAAAAAAAAATATTAAAAAACTCTCTCTCTCTCTCTCTCTCTCTCTTTAAAAAAATGTGTGGGCTGCATCAAGAAAATTGGGCAAAAAACTTGAAAGAAAATAAAAACCATTCTTAGTTCACTAATGGAATGAAGAAATAACTTTTTGTGTTTTGTTTTTAAAATGGGGGGCTATCTCATAATCTCTGAAAACAAGCACAATGTCAGAAAAAATATTGCTTAATAAAACCACAGCAACAATCACAGCTTACTAACAAAAACTCTGAGGTTTATTTTTGCCCTTCTCTAATCCAAAGAGTCTCTCTCATTTTTGAAGCATAGTGCTGTCTCTGGCTAATACAAGTTTCCCTGGCCAGTGCCTCTCACGCACAGGTAATCTAAAATGGCAGAAGGCATGAACACTGTCATGCTAGGTTCTTTGCATGGCTTCCCATTACACAGGAAAGTACCTCTTATCTTCTCTGGGACTCAGTTTTTCTCCTCTTAAATTATAATAATAATTAAACTTACTTTCAAGGGTTTCTTGGGGAATTAAAATAACTAGTAGAAAGAGTGATTCTTGAACTTGGTAAATTAGTTTTCTTACTTCCCTTTATTCTCTCTGTATTAGTCAAGGTTCATTAGAAAAACAGAATCAATAGATTGTTTTCATATGAGTGTGTGTGTGTGTGTGTGTGAGAGAGAGAGAAAGAGAGAGAGAGAGAGAGAGAGAGAGAGAGAGAGAGAGAGAGAGAGAGACAAAGAGAGAAGAAGAAGAAGAAGAAGAAGAAGAAGAAGAAGAAGAAGAAGAAGAAGAAGAAGAAGAAGAAGAAGAAGAAGAAATAAAAGGAGGAGGAGGAGGAGGAGGAGGAGGAGGAGGAGGAGGAGGAGGAGGAGGAGGAGGAGGAGGAGGAGGGGGAGGGGGAGGGGGAGGGATACAGCTTTAGTTTTAGGCATATGCTGAAATTGATAATTCTAAAATCTGCAGAGAAATCCTGTGGGCTAGAGAAGAGATGATGGTGTAGTTTCAGTCTAAAGGAAGTCTGGCAGCAGAATCATGCTTCTTTAGAAGAACTCAGTCTTTTCTCATAAAGCCTTCAGATGATTGGATCAAATTATGACAGGTATTTTGTCTTACTGAAAGTCTATTTAAATATCAATGGCATCTAAAGAAATCTTCATAGCAACCTCTGTATGGGGATTTCACCAAAATTTCGGGACTTATTCAAGCCAAGTTGACACATAATGTTAAGCATCACACTTCAATGTAGCAAGCAGTAACCACATTTCAAGGCAAATGCAATCCATATATTCTATACTCTTGTATAGCAGAAAATCTATTCCATTTTCTCAAAAGTAGGTGGGAAAATTCAAATCATAGGATAATGAAACCACTTTATCTTAATGTAACTAAATTTAATTAAACATTTTATTGACCATTTTGTTAGATATTCCCCTCCTAAAATTAATTGGTATATCCCTTTATCACCAGACAATAGGAGGAAGTAAACAGTAGTATGGGAAGCGTGTGTTACAATAGTTTTCCTTATTTCTGTAATAAGCTTTCTTTATCTTAACAGAACCCGATAAAGTTTGGGAAGTCAGGAAATGTCTCACTCAGAAGATCCTATTTAAGATTGGGAATCACATAGGGCTATATGTTGATTACACTTTGGAGGTGGGCTGACAGATACTAATATCCTAGTAAAGGAAAAGCTTATACATGGACTCTGTGGCAATTGTGAGCCAGCAGGAGATGGGGATAAAGAGAAAAAAGAAGAGCCTTTCCACCACTCCAGCATTAAGAAAAGGAGTCAGAGCAGTGGGAAGTCATCTGGGAAAAACTACGAAAACCTGGATTTTCGTGAGGTTTCCTTCTTTGAGGAACCAAATGTCTTGTAGGACCTGTCTGCTTTGAGCACCAATTCAGTGACTTCAGATCATTACCCCAGCCCCAGGGTTTACAATTGTTACCTGCAGATATCATTACTAGAATCAGAATGACCAATGTTCTTTTTTTTTAGAGAGAGATAATTGAGAGAATTTTCTTAATATTTATTTTTAGATTTCGGTGGACATAAAATCTTCATTTTATTTTTATGTGGTGCTGAGGATCGAACCCAGCACCCTGTGCATGCCAGGGGAGAGAGCTACCACTTGAGCCACATCCCCAGCCCACCAATGTTCTTTTTTACATTTTTTATTATAAAATTGTTTAAATAATTGGAAAGTAGATATAATATGACTACAAATACCTGTGTTCTTGCTTCTTGGCATTTAGGATCTCAAAATTTAGGACAACATTGTTTCTCAACCCTTTCATTAGGCAGAACAAGGAAATACATTTGAAAAGTGATGAATTCTTAGAATGTTAATTCAAATTTAATTTTTATATTTTCATTTTGTCTCTAACAATGAGATTCTGGGTTTCTAATAACAATAACATATAACATGATATATTCCAACAGGCTTGACTTTGATTCTGTTTCTTTAAATTTATTCTCTGTTCCATTATAGGTAATAGTTTATATTTATTTTGGTTTTTATCATTACTTCTTTTTTAATATGAGTATAATATACATGTATTCTACTTATTTTTCCTTTTTTAAAAAAATGTTAAAATATAGCTGTGACCCCTGCTTGTAAATATAATTATGGATATTTTCAAAATATGCGGGTAAAAGGCATCTCTGCACATCATTGAAAATGACTTACTTATTACTGGTTATACAACTTGGTATTTACCTTTGGTCTAACAATTTAAGACAAAATTACTTGTTAAGAATTTGTTTGATCACTTATATTAGAAGTAGTTATCATGATTGTAAGGTTTATAATCTTATGGTTCTCCTTTTAAAATTTGAATACTGAAAACGAAATACTGCAATGAAAGACTTTTATAACAGCATGTGTCTAGATACAGAAATAAAGCCATGCATACTGGAAGAGGGGCAGTTATGTTCTATATGAGCTTTAATCACTGTGTCTTGGAACACTACTCACAATGTAGAATACTTTGTCACCTAAGCTGATGAAGGCTTTATGGGTAATGCCAGTTGTTTATAATTATCACTAGTGTTAAGATTTTCAGCACAAGGTGGAAGATAGCCATACAAAGAGTGGTTGTGTAAGATCAATGTGGGGAAATTGGAAATGGCACAGCATCCAAATCAAGGCATTAGTGTCATAGTCTTGGGTATTGGAATGAGAAAATTATTTTAAATCCTCAGCAGGTGTAGACACTTCAGCAGAGGGCTTGGAGTTTTCAGTCTAGTGCTGACACCTTCCTTTTGGTTGCTTTAGTCTTAGGCCCAATGCATGCTTCTGTATTTTGCTTACACCATGTTATGGCCTGCCTCTCTTTGAATTCTTGCAATATCAGTGCCCATCGTCCACTGTGTGATGCCACAACCAGCATGGCCAAACTAGTAGGTTCCAGTGAGGGACAAAGGGGGATGAGAAAAATAAACACACACACACACACACACACACACACACACACACACACGATTTGCTAGGCTTTGGATTATCTGTTGAGTATGATGATCCTGTGTTTCAGTCAGGAAGTCTAGGAATGTCACTTAAGTGGAAGTGGTTCCCCTTAAGAGAAGCTGCAAGTATTTATTCATTCAGCCACCCAATAAGTAGTTTTTGAAGACTTATTACGTGCCAGGCACTGTGATGGGTCCTGGAAATATGGCATTAAGCAAAACAAATAAAAATACACATCATCATAGAGCCAAAATCCACTTGTGACAGGAAGCAAACAGACTTAGAGGGTGGAAAAAGCCGTGCAAGTGAATGGAGAGGATAAACATGTGGTTGCAGTTTTATATCAGTCTCACACATGACATGACTGACAATCATTTGTAAGCTTTCTGATTTCAGAAGTTAAAGCAATGCATTTTTAAATTTTTACTTTCTAAAAATTTTCCTTAGTTAAGGAATCAGAATGATTTTATAGTACTCCCCCTAACCTGTGGGTGATATGTTCTAAGACCCCAAGTGAAAACTTCTGTATATAGGCTGGGTTTTTCCATGCACATTAATATTTATGATAGTTTAATTTATAGATTAGCCACAGTAAACGAGTAATAATAACAAGTAAAATAATAATAATGATACACTTTAATAGTTTGCACTTTGGGGCCATTAATGGTTACTTGAACACAAGCATCTGCAATACCAATTCTGTAGTGGATATGGTTACTGAGTGACTAATGGGTAGGTGGCACATGCAGCATGGGTATGCTATGCAAAGGAATACTTCATGATCTGGGCTTGATGGAAGGAGATGGTGAGATTTCATCACACTAGTCAGAATGCAGCATAACTTAAAACTTGTGAATTGTTCATTTCTGGAATTTCCTATTAATATGTTCAAGTTTTATTTAACCAGTGAGCACTGAAACTGTGGATGAGGGGACTACTGTCGTAAGAAAAACAGTGGAACAGAATCTGGGAGACCTGCATTCCTCCTGGAATTCTTGAATTGGGAGACTGTGTTTAGCTTAGGCAGGTCCAGAGGGTGACATCTCTCCTCTTCTGTAAGGTGAAATGTAGGCCGAGATGGTTTCCAAAGAGAACTTTTGGTCCAATTATGTGACTAGAGATTCTTGATATCAAACATAGAAACCCAATCTTCCTTTTCTTTTGTAGGTTTGTGTGGTATATTCCCAGGATCCAAAGTGGTGGTGCAAGGCAGCTTCTCTCTTCTCCACCTTCCTTCCAGAAAGGGCATATGGGTTCGGGCACTTTGCTTTGCCTCTCCTGGAGCCTTCAACAGCTGGTCTCTGTTGCATTCCCTCAGTTTGCTTCTGTGATGGAGCAAGTCCTTTAGGGAAGGGTGGCTGCAAGAAAGACAGTAACAGGAAGTAGAGAGGAACACTTATATCCCCAGAAGGGTCGGTTGCTGGTCCGGCCTCAGGTTGCAGAGATCAGATTGTGTGCTCAAGTGTGTGTTCCTTATTCTCCTGCTTGTCAGAGTGGCTTAAGGTGGAGAGAGGGATCGTAATGAGCTGGTAACTGGGTGGTGACTGGGTAGTCTTCACTGACTCTGGGGCCACATGTCACATTTATTAGAAAACATGAGCAACAAGTCAGTCTCAGCCTTTTGTGATAATGTTTCTAGTTTCCTTCTCAGAGTAAGAGATTGTCAGTTTAATAAATAACTATGAGGACTCTTCTTCTACTGAAGGAGGAGCAATACCAAGTAAACTTCAGTTGCAATAGGAGGGGTCTCCTGAATAGAAAGAACAATGTGACAGCAGGAGTTTCCAGACATTGGGGATTTGTAGGTACTTAAGGAAAAAGTAGAGCCTTTTCCAGCTTGTAATTCTGCCTGTTTATAACCTCAATTGTTATCAAAATAACTTGTTTTGAGCTCTTGGGGACTTTCTTTTTGTATTTGGTATTTTGATCTAGGTTTATTTGCTGAGGGCCATTGCCAAGTAGGAATGACACATCGAAATTTCCTTGCCAGCGTACCCCATGTTAAATGGAAATTTGCTGTGACCTTGCATGTGTCTCTGAGAAAGGTAACCCTGCTCAAGGACCAGGGTGGATCCAGGTTTGAGGAAGTATCCCGGTTTAAGATAATCTGGGTTTAAGGCGTTCCCAGTTTAAGACAATCTGGGTTTAGGGAAGTTCCAGGTTTAAGGTTATTGCTGCTGGGTATAGGGATTCCTGCTGCTGGAGTTCCCGTTGAGTTCTCGTGAGATTCAGAAAGTATTTGGAAAAAAGCCTCGTGTAGTAGGTGAATTGGGCGGCGGCAGAACTTGGATTTCCCCAGAACGTGTGTAGAGGCTGGTGTGAGTTCGGGAATAAAGAATTGCTGTTTGAATCTACAAGGTGTGTGGTGGCTTGTGATTCTGTGCCCAGCCAAGACTGCGGCATTTATTGAGACAGGAGAATAAGATGATGAAATTGGGCAACCACCTTTTCCTAAACTTTATGAGATAAAAGATGATGTACATACAGGCATGATAAGGATCCAGGGAAGAGACCAGTTCACATTGAAATAATCTGGTAAAGTGGGCTGTCATTTGCCTTAATCTGAAGAAAAGCATTGTACTTTTTTTGGTACTGGTTTTGTTTTGTAATATTGAACCCATGCATGCTATCCTCAGCCTCATGCATGCACTCTATCACTGAGCTACATACCCACCCCCAGCCTGATATTGAACTTATTATCCAATCTCAGTATTTTACTTCTTTGTGCAAAATTGGCAAATACTAATTATTGCAAAATCCATCTATTTACAGAAACTTTCATGTAATTCTGGTCTTATACTGATGTTGATATTTAAAGATCATAAATATAATTTCTTCACAGATTTGTTCATTATGTCTCAACCACCAAATCCTCATTGAAACACTTTTTTTTTTCTTAAATTTTTGGGCTTCTTTGTTGAAATTTTCATACCAACATATGCTCACCATCAATTTATGTACTATATGTATATTTGTGCTTTTTACATAAAAATAAAGATTTTTTTGTCACTTTTCAAGAAAGAGCTTTTGCCTTGCCTGTAGTAGTGCCATTAGAAACAATTATTTGTATGTGTTTTGTTTTACATTAAGCATAATAATTATATAGGTATATTTTAAATGACTATATTATGCACAATTTTTATTTGTAATGGAACTATCTCTGTTTCACTTTTAAGCAGCTGGGTTGCTGTAGAATCTTTTATGCAGCTTCACTATAGAGGAAAATAATTCAGACAGTATTGCACATAACTATTCTGTGAAGACAATGCTGAAATTGTGTAAGTACAGCTTCTTCAATAGTTTGAATCATTAAAAAAGGCTTAAGTGTTTATTTGAAATCTGTTCCTTGGCAGAAATGCTAAGAAATTTGGAGGTCTCTGTTCTGCAAGAAGTGGCTTCTGAGTCACTGCCAAATCTGGCTGTGCAGGGGCGTCCCCTGGACAGCCCCATCTCCAGAGGCTTAAGTTGGGGTTGGGTAATGAAGAGAAGGTCTATGTTGCTTGCCCTTTCTAGTATTTTTTAACTTATAAAAAATAAGAAGTTATCTATAAAGAAAATATAAAACAGAATCATGGCCATGAAAGGTTTATTAACCAGGCATGGTAATGCATGCCTGTTGTTCCAGCTGCCTGGGAGGCTGAGGTAAAAGGATCAGTTGAGCCTAGGAGTTCAAGGCCAGCCTGGGCAACATAGACCCTGTTACAACTAAGCAAAAGCCAAATATTTACGGCATTCCTCTCCAGACCTGTGCCCTACCTCCTATGAGGACTTGTGGTCTATTAAGCATCTCAGCAAAAAGATTTATAATTTTTTTTATAGATCAATAAAAATTTTTAATGTATTATAAATTTGCTGTAGCTGTTATGAAGGCAATGTTTTTACCTATGCGTTTTTTCCTAATTGGTTATGATACATAAAAAACATACATAAAAACATTTATTTCTATATGTTTATTTCTTATTCAGATACTTATTAGTGCTTCTGTTTATCACTTGCTTGCTGACTGGAAATTTCCAGTCCTGCCTAGAGCCCACAGGTCCCTCATATTAATGTTTTAATTTCTGTGATTGGCTAGCTTACATGACGATCAGCAAGTTACTAAGTTGTGGGTTTTGTGCTTACATTCTTCTTGGATGGACCAGAAAGCTGCTGTCCTCCCACAGAGGTTGAGTCTGTGGTGGGTGACAGTCCCTGGCCAGGTAAATAAAACTCTCTTTTGATTTGAAATTCAAACTTAGTGTGCTTCCTGGAGTGCCTCCCCATAACACATCCATTCCAGCAAATGCCACAATTTCATTTTTCTTTATGGCTGAGTAATAAGGAATACATATTTTTGTTACAATGTATTTTTCCAAATTAATTTGTACAGCTTCATACATGTTCTTTTAAAATCCCAACATGATTTCTTTAAAAAGTGAGCACTTTGTGTAAAACTCCAAAGTTCATTTAGATGAGTAAAATTCTAAAAATATCTAAGAAGGAAGAATAACACAAGTTCAGAGTAGACTAGTAGTTACCACAAGCTGCAGAGAGAAGGGAGGAGAAATGGGAAAGGTTGGCAAAAAATAAAATAATAAACATCCAAAAGTGATTTTTAAATGAAGAAACTTCACCAAGTGAAGCAAAGCAATTTATCGAACAAGATTTTTTTTTTTTTTTTTTTTTAAGAACAATTCACAATCCAGCAGCACAAAAGCAGAAGAATAGGGCCAGAGGATCTGGAGGCATTTAGAATCAGAAAAGAGATGCAAGGTTCAAAAACAACTCAACTGGTTACAAAGTCAGCTTTGCAGGTTGCAAATGGTGTTTGTCTCATTTGGTCAGTTCAGACCTCCCTACTCTGTTAAAAAAAGAATTCTCTTGGCTCCATTTCAGTCCTCTAAATACTAAAATAGATTGCAAATGGAGGTTCATTTCACAGTAGCATTGCGGGTGGAGAGCCAGAGAAGGAGAACGCGAACACAGAAGACATGGGCCATACTATCCCTCCAAGACTGTTTCCACAAGGAATTGTAATCAACAATCCAGGACTTTTTGTTTAAGGAAATTAGACCCAGAGGAGCTTCTGAATTAATGTGACCTAGCCCCAACTAACCGCCAGTCTTGATGGTTGCAAAAATGTTGCGAAAATGTCCACGGGTATGCAGAAGTCCAACCTCTAGGGAAAGGTGGATTGGGTGCACCTGACTTCATCACACACCTCCGCCCCGGCCAAACCATGCAGCTTTCTAAGCTGTTACATAGTGCTTCTGTTGTACCGGGTACTCTAGGTGAACAATCAGATGGCTTAGAAAATGCAGAGTCACTCCACCCCGCCCCTGGAGGCTCAGGGGGCCTTCAGCATCACCCACTCTTCCTCGGAGGGAAGGGGTCATTTCCGTGGCAGGCCTGGAGGTCTCTAGACGTGCAGAAGGCAGCTGGCCAGGGGGTCGCGGTGCCGAGGACTTCCGTGGCTAGTGAGCTCACAAGCATGCCTAGGTCTCCTCTCCCAGCCTCTCCAACTGGCTCTGCGCTCAGGTCTATCATCGTGGGCAGCATGGACAGCAGCCAATTGGTGCACTCTGGCTGGCTGAAGAAATCGCCCCCAGAGAAGAAGCTGCGACTCTGTGTGAGTGCAGGCCGGTCCTGGGTGCTGGGGAATGGGCGGACACTAGGTGCGGCCAGGGGCCTTCTCTACAGACTCTTCCCCGCCAGTCTCCCTGGAAACGCAGCCACTTTCAAAGTTCACATTGGAGGCAAAGTGTGGATTTCCAGGGCGGGGTGCCCTACTTACCACGGAAGATCAGGCTGAAGTTTCAGCAGGGAGCAGGGTCCAGCCCTCTTGCCCATGCCCTTGGGGTCACTTCCAGTGGTTCACAGCTGCTGTTGGCCCTGTGCTTGGACCATTCAACTTTGTTATTTCAGTATTTTTCATCCTGTGAGCAGGGCCTTCTAGTTTTATCCTGTTTCCTTTCAGATGTTTCAGCATGAGACTCTGGTGACTTGTCCAATCTGTTGTGTATCAGCAGTGTATTTTCTCTTTGTTAAGTGGTATCCTGGTCCATGGATGTACCAATCTCCTGGCTTGACCATTGACCCACTCATCTTAGTTCAGGAATCCTATGGCAAAGTACATTGAACACATTCCTTGTGACTGTATTCTCTGAGCATAATGCCCTCAAGTCTTGCCTTTTTCTTTAAGGATTGTTTGTTTTTGTTTTATGTTGAGTTTTGAGAATATCTTATATATTCAAAACAGAAGTACTTTGCTCAAAGTGGAGTTTATATTTTTTTCTTTTTTTCTTGTAGTGGGGGGGTATTGATAATTGAACCCTAGGGCAATTTACAAATGATTTACATCCCCAGTATATATATATATATATATATATATATATATATATATATATATATATATATATATATATTTTTAAGATGGGGTTTCAGGAAGTTGTGGAGGCTGGCCTTGAATTGAGCCTTAGGCCATCCTCCTATCTCAGCCTCCCACATTTTTGGAATGACAGGCATGTTCATTCAGTCTGTAACTTATATTTTTATCCACTGAATCAGGACTTTCACTGAACAGAAGTTTGTTAATGTATTCATCTTCCCTTTTCTAGGTTTCATTTCATTGTCAAATATGGGAATGTTTTGCTTAACCATAGATTCTAAAGATTTCCCCATTTACTCTAGTTTTGTTTTCATAAATGTCATGGTTTGGGTCTAGAATGTCCCCCAAAGCTCAGGTGGCAGTGCTGAAGTTTTAAGAGGTGAAAAGTCTGGATTACAAGGGCCCTGACTTCCACCAGTGGGTTAACCCTCTAATAGATTAATAACTTGCATGGAGCAGGCTAGTTTATAGCTCATGGTAGAACACCTGCACAGCATGTGTGAGGCCTTAGTCTCCATCTCCAGTACCAACAATAAAACAAATTAATGACTTGAGTGGAAGGAATGGGAGGTGTTGAAAATGAGAAGCACATCAGGTTGTCTGTAGAAAGTGGGTCCCAGGGTGTGGCCTGGAGGGCTGTAATGTCCCTTACTGTCTGTCTGTCTCTCTCTCTGCCTGCTTTCTGGAGGCCAAGAGCTGAGCACCTTTCCTCTTTCATGCTCATTCACCAGGAGGTTTCTGCAGTGGAGTTGGCTGACCACACTCTGCCACCATGAGTCAAAATGAACCCTTGCTCCTCAGAGTTGCCCTCCTCAGGTATTTTGGTCACAGTGACAAGGAGCTGACCAACACCCTGTGCATCTGTGTTGGGTTTTCTCTCAGGTCCGTGGCCCACTTTAATATTTGTATAAGGATTGTGACTTAGCTCATTTCCTTTTGGCTAGTGGATGATATCTGTTGCCCCTGATACCCATTGTGGACCAAGCTGCCTTGCTTTCACTGAATTGCTCTCTTGGCTTTGTGCAAAGTTGTCTGGCACATTTCTCTGGCTCTCCTGGTGCTCTTTTTTAGTCTGTTGACCCTGTCTCTCTACCTCTGGTTGGTGTTTATGACTGTGGAGATGGGATGAGTCTGGAAGTCTGGTGGACCGACTCCTCAGCTTATTCTTGTTTTTAAACTATTTTAGCTGTTGTCATTCTTGTGCCTTATCAATACAAAGTTGGCAGCGATGTTGTTTTTGTCCCAAAAGTCTTGATGTGATTTCGATAGGGATTTCTTTGCTCCATGTTTCCTGGTCCTAAGCTTTTTCCTACATCAAATGGTGTTGTGGCTTTTGCCTTAATCATCAAACCAGAGTTATAAGACCTATGGAGAGGAGTGCCTGCTATGTCAACACACACTTCTGTTTGTTGGGTGCTTTCTTCCTGCTAGTCCCTCCTCTCATCAGTCCCTTCTGGACAGAGACTTCTTCTGACCCTTCCATGGGGCAGGTTTGCTGGTGGCAAGTCATCTGCCCTCACTGGAAAATGTCTCCCTTACCTCTTTATTCTGAAGAGTATTGCCAATGGATGGGGAATTATGAGAGCTCTTATCTTTTTGAAATTGAAAAGTGTTTGCCAGTTTCCTTTGGTATTCATCTTTGTGATGAAAAGCCCATGGTCATTCAAAGGACTGGCAGTGTAGTAAATAGTTTTCCTGTGAAGAGGACTAGAAAAATTGGGCCATAGCTGGAGAGGACCATTCCATCATGTCAGGCCTGTGTTGTTTTTCTAGGATAGGAGAGGTTTGGTGCCATGAGCAGACTGCAGGTTCCACACTCCCTAGCCTTAACTTAGAGACCCAGGAAAATGTTGAAGCCCCTGGCATGGTGGATGGTGACCATGACTGGAATCCCAGCAGTTCAGAAGGCAGGAGGAATACAAACCCCAGGACAGCCTGAGCAACTTAGGGAGACCTTGTCTCAAAATCAATTTTAGGACAAAAAACTTTGAAATAATGAGTGAATTTCTTACTTGTTTTTACTCCTTCCTGGTGGGATTCAGGCCTGGAGGAGACGCTGGTTCATCCTAAGGAACAGCCAGGAAGGCAGTGACCCAGCTGTCCTGGAATACTACAAGCATGACCAGTCCAAGAAGCCCCTGCGGATCATCAACCTGGACCTCTGTGAGCAGGTGCATGCATACGTGACCTTTCATGAGAAGGGGCTGCCAAGTGGCTTTGTGTTCGATGTTCAGACCAGGGATCGCACCTTTTACCTTGTGGCACAGACAAATGAGGACATGCATAAGTGGGTGCAGAGCATCTGCCAGGTCTGCGGCTTCCAGCGGCTGGTGCAGAGCAAAGGTACAGAGAAACTGGCCTTCTCTGGAGGCTGAGATGGCCCTTATGTTCCCAGAAATTGAACTCAGGTCCAGTGGGCTACTGAGCCACGTGCCCAGCCCTATTTTGTATTTTATTTAGAGAATATACTGTAGGAATATACTAAAAATAACAGAATTTTACATTTTGAAATGGTGGTATTTATGGCATGTGAATTACATATAATTTTTTAAAAGAATTTCTTCAGGTTACTGAACACCAACCTTTTCAGGACTTGGAACCAACTGGGTGGACTATGCCCTGAGCAGGAAGATCTTCCACTCTGCAAAAATGCAGAGTTAGGTAGTGAAGAAGTACAAGGGCTGCAGTCATGCCAGTCCTTCTTGCTGTAATACTGAGGTCCTGTGAGTTTTGAAAGGAGGGAACTGTGTTTTCATATTACACCAGGCCTTAGAACGTGGGTGGGCAGTGGGCCTGGGGTCAAGTGCTGCTGCGGAGCTCTGATGCTCATCTTCCTTGGGATGCATCACGAGTCCATTTCCTCTATCACTTCATGAAGAGTAGCTCAGCTTCTCAGTCAGTTTTAAATTGCCTGGTATGGTCTGTGTGGTGGGAAGCTCCTGGGTTCTCCATGCATGTCTTCCACCATGTTGTATCTGATGCTGCTGCAGATCTGCTCAGCTGACTCCAAAGTCAGTTGATTTGGGGACACATTGGTGTAGGGACAGGTGTCAAGCCACACAGTGTTGGTGAGTTTATTGCCCGGGCAGGGACACTGGCTTGGGTACCAAGGGCTCAGTGAGGTGAGGTTTTACACGATCGGGAAGATTGGCAATGGAACGATCAAGTAGTTGGTGAGTATCATTGTCTTCTACAGAGTGTGTTCCCTTGGGCCCTTGGATTCCTGTTCATGAGGGGATGTTCTGTTAGCTAGCTGCAGGTTCAGATACTACATGGAGGACATTAGTGGCATGTGAGAACCTCAGAACTCTGAGGTGTTTCCTGAGAGAGCAGGTGATATGTCCTCCTTCTCAGAGGAGAGTCTAGTGTGTTTGCCTTTAGCAGCTTTTTTTTTTTGTGATGCTGGAGATTGAACCCAGAGCCTTGTGGATGTGAGGCAAGTCATCTACCAACTGAGCTATATCCCTAGCCCAGCAGCTTTCTTAAAAAGTGCACAATGGCTACAAAAACCTTCCACCTTGTCACCACTCATGTTTCCCAGCTGGGAGTTGTGAAGGAGCAGAGTCAGCATCTGACCTCGGTTCATGGAAGAGCCTGTTTGATGAATGTTTCTGACACGAGTTTCTGGTTTTCTACTGAGGAAGCTGTACTTACTCACTGCCTGACTCTGAACCTTTGCAGAGCTGAAGATCTTTCTATTGTCCTGGGCTGTGTTTTCATAGGCACTCCACTTTCATTGCCTCAAACTCACTTGAGGAGCCCCCTTGCCTGGCTGGGCCTGTTGAGAACCTTCCAACATCTTTTCTCTGGATCCACCTCTGTGGTTGGTGAGGAGAAGCCTACACTCACAGCATCCCTCCACAGTCACAGAAGGATGTGAGAGCAGCTCTGTCTGGAGCTTCTCCCTGAAACCAGAGACATAGTATAAATCCAGCTCACAGGTTGTAACTCACAGACTCTAGAGCTAGCCAGGACTGACTCCAGGACATGTATCTGGGTGACAGTGGGATTCTGCCTCAGCCAGGTATGATTTTAAGTTGTGAACCTGACTTCTGCCAGAACCGTTCCTGAGTGCATCAGCCCCTTTGTACTGGAAGCTCCCCCTGAAACCTTCCACTAGGTCCTGTCCTGACCCTAGCTCCCTCCTCACTGACCCATTTGGCTCAGCATTCTGAGGTGAACCTGCTGAAATTCACATCACCTCCCGGATAATATGAGCAAGTCTTTGACAGAGGTTCTGACTCTTTCTGTAAATTGGATCAAATGCTCTCTGCTCTCACCCAGTGCTTCATGCGTGCATCATGGGGTCTTTAGAGTCTCTCGTGGGTATTCCTGAAAGATGGTTCTGTGGAGGAAGAGATCCTACATCTCTCAATCCCATGAGACACTTCCTGCAAGGTCCCAGCAGACACACCCTGGTATCATTCATTTCTTAAGGGATGCATAAGGACCCATCACAACACTTGTTTCACTGAAAAGATTTTTGTGGCGTTTGGGATCTTTTTTCTTTACAAAAAGTTTGTCTTGAGGCTGGAGTTATAGCTCAGTGGTAGAGCACTTGCCTAGCATGTGTGAGGCCCTGGGTTCAATTCTTAGCACTTCACATAAATAAATGAATAGAGTAAAGGTCCATCAACATCTAAAAAGAATAAAACAATTTGTCCATTCTGTTTCTGAGGTGGTCTCTTCAGGGTTTACCTGGGCTGGCCTGAGCTTCCGGACTTCATCCTCCCTTCCACCTTAGCCTCTTGAGTGCCAAGACAAGAAGATGCTCCTCCTCACTCAGCCATCTCTTTTTAACCCTTCGAGCCAACCCTGTATTTTTATTTCCTTTGCCACTTTCCAGTTCCTCATGTAACCCACAAAAAAACACCCAAGATAAAGCCTGCAGGATCAAGATGAGTCCGGGAGGGACACAGTTTGACTTCAGGTAGCAGGAAACAATTTCCTGACAGCTCTTCCCTTTGTAAAGAGTCTGGGCATGATGCTCACAAAGGAGAAACAGTTACCATAACAAATATGAAGGTTCTGTATCACATGTGGGGTTTGTTTCTGGGATTGTTTTGGAGAGTGCTCTTCTGTCCCTGGGGTATTGCAGGGATAGGCAGGAGGGACCTAGGTGACATACACAGCAAGGCACATTCTGTGACCTGGTTGAGGAGGCTTATTAAGCATAGCTGGTATCAATATGGGAGTCCTCCCTGCCCCAGGATGACCACACACCTTGGGGCTACTTCAGAGCAGAAAGAGATAGATGACCAAAGAATCATCATGCTTGCAGGGAGGGCAGGAATATGTAAGGTGCGAAGGTGAGTCTGGGCGTCACCATGATACTTACTATCTGTCCTTCTGAGGACCCACTTTAGGACATGGCCATCTTCTCACCTCTCCTTATTATTTTTTTTTGGTACTGGGGATTGAACCCAGGGGTACTCTACCACTGACTTATATCCCCAGTCCTATTTTGTATTTTATTTATAGACAGGGTCTCACTGAACTGCTTAGCACCTATAGGTTTCTGAGGCTGGCTTTGAAATCGTGCTCCTCCTGTCTCAGACTGAAAAGACACTGGGATTACAGGCATGTGCCACTGTGCTTGGCCCCACCTGTCCTTACTTTTTATCCACAGACTCCCTGACAAATGATTCCTCCGCCAGTCAGCACTCCATTCCATCCACAGCTCAGCTGAACCGCTCATGTCAGCAGCACCTCCAAGAAAAGAGACGCTCCACCCTGGCACACTGCAGGAAGCCTACGCTGATCACATGCAGCTCCTCGGTGGGGGAGGAAGGACAGCCCAGATGGTCCTCCAGAGCCCCACAGGAGTTCCTCCACCAGTACCTCCACTTGGACCAGTGCATGAGCCATGGCCCACAGAGTGCAAGGTAGGGATGAGTGTCAGGGGCTCCTGTGTCCCTGCCTTAGGGATGTAACATGGGACAAGCATGCTACTGTGACCACACCATCCTAGGGGCACCTTCGCCCCTGCTTTATAGCTGTAACATGGGACAAGCATGATCTCATGACTACACCAGCCCAGGGGCTCCTGTGCCCCTGCTTTATAGCTGTAAGATGGGACAAGCATGGTCCCGTGACCATACCAGCCAGGGGCTCCTGTGCCCCTGCTTTATAGCAGTAAGATGGGAGAAGCATGGTCCTGTGACCACACCACCTTAGGGGATCCTGTGCCCTTGCTGTAGAGGGGTAACTTAGGACAAGCATGGTCCTGTGACCACACCATCCTAGGGGCTCCTGTGCCCCTGCTTTATAGCTGTAAGATGGGACAAGCATGATCTCATGACTACACCAGCCCAGGGGCTCCTGTGCCCCTGCTTTATAGCAGTAAGATGGGACAAGCATGATCTCATGACTACACCAGCCCAGGGGCTCCTGTGCCCCTGCTTTATAGCTGTAACATGGGACAAGCATGGTCCCGTGACCATACCAGCCAGGGGCTCCTGTTCCCCTGCTTTATAGCAGTAAGATGGGAGAAGCATGGTCCTGTGACCACACCACCTTAGGGGATCCTGTGCCCTTGCTGTAGAGGGGTAACTTAGGACAAGCATGGTCCTGTGACCACACCAGCCCAAGGGTTCCTGCATGCCTGCTTTAGAGCTATGAGTTTGATCAAGCATGGTCCTGTGACCACACTGGATCAAGGGCTCCTGTGTCCCTTCTTTAGATCTGTAAGATGCGACAGGCAGGGTCCTGTGACCACACCGGTCCGGGGGCTCCTGTGCTCCTGCCTTAGAGCTATAAGATATGACATGTTTGGTCCTATGACCACATTAGGCCAGGTGTCCCTGTGCCCCTGAATAAGCTGGAACAAGCATGTCCAGTGACCACACCAACCCTGGGCTCCTGTGCTCCTACTTGGCAATTGTAAACCCCAGAGAGAAGACCTCTCTTCAGGTAAGCACACAATAGGATGCCATCTAAATTAACCCTCACAGTTGCTTGGCAGTAGCAAGTGATGATTGGGTCCCTGAAATGTCCTTTTGTCCAGAATTACAAACACATCAGGGTCTGGAGTTTCAGAACTGAAAACAAAACCTGACTGTCTTTCCCTATGCTGGTAGGAACCAGTCCTACCATGCTTCTGCTTAGAGCTGTGCTATTTCTTGTAGTGACTGCTATCCACAAGTGCTTCTTAGATTGAAAATGTTTAAATTAAATGAAATTTAAAGTCCAGAGTCTGTCCAGGCAGAATGGCTTATGTCTGTCTTCCCAGAGGCTTAGGAGGCTGAGGTAGGAGGATGGTGAGTTTGAAGCCAGACTTAGCAACTTAACAAGGCCTTGATCAATTTAGTGAGATAATGTCTCAAAATAAAACATAAACAAATGGCTGAGGAATGTAGATCTATGTTTAAGCACCCCTGGGTGCTCTCCCTGGTACCAACAAATAACATAACATAAAATGACATGACATGCTATAAAATAAAATAAAATCCTGAGCCTCAATGGTAACAGCCACACTTAAAGCACTTTGTGCCTCATGTGGCTTGTTCCACCTGCAGGGACTCCCTGCCAGGAACAGTCCCCTGTTTTCCAGCCCCAGCTGCCTCTCACAGGTACTGTGCCTGTCGCCTGCACACACTTATATTTCCTTTTATTCCCATTGTTTGAGCAATCAAAACCATGGAGCTGCTTGGCTCTGCCAAAGCTAGTTCTGGTTGGCTCCCAGAGCCAGCAGATCTCAAGTCATGCTTCTTATTAGTTGATTTAGAAATATTTAATTTATGTGACAAAGATTAAGGCAGATTGAGGTGGCTCACTTCATGGCATCTGTGGGAATGTTTCCATGCACAATCTTTCTTGAGCCACCAAGCCCTGGGCCTTGGTCGCATTTCATGGACAGCAGTGTTCAGGGCAGGGCACGTTCCATTGCAGCATGGCCTCAGGTTGGGGATGCTGGCTGCCAGAGTAGGGGCTACACCTCCTATCTGTCCTCATTGTACTAGCTGCCAAGCCTGGCCTAGGATTTGAAGTCCTCTGTCTCAGAACCTTGAGTAACTGGATTACACGCACACACCACTGAATTCAGCTTAGACCCCATCTGATGGTACCTGATCCCCCGGAAAATCCCTGCACCTTCCTTCTGATGGTCCACAGCTCAACCTCCAGCACTCATGGAGAGAGGGGCTAAGTCCAGGACGAGAGGGCCAGCAAGTCAGGGCCCCTATACTAGGCAGCTCCCTGGTCCTGTGTCGAGGGTCGCTGGGGCTTCTGCTCAGTCATGGTGAGGTCCAGATTCAGGTTCTGTCATTGTCTGCGATCTTATTCACTTTGTCAACTCCTTGACTTCATCTTCAGAATGGGAATCGCGAATGCAAGGCTTTCCCAGGAACATCAACTAGTCCATGACAGATTAGCCCTGTCTCCTGCTGTTCTCAGGCTGTATCCCCTCCCATTAATTGCCAAGGAGGGGAGAGTTCCAGGTTTTAAAATCACATTTCTATACAAGGTACTTAACATTTATGCCTTGAAACTAATGTTCATGTCATGCCCCTGAGGATTTGTGGGATGTTCCTTTTGATGCAGGAAGATGGGGGTCCTGAGACCCACCTTCCTGGGAGTGACAGACATCACTGTTAAGCTTTCTGCAGATCACACCTAGTGCAGAAGGCCCAACACAATGTTGGCACTGCACTATTCACTCCTGAGTCCCTGCTCATGGGTCATAGGGCAGATGTGCCAGTGTCCCTGCTGGAGTGGGAAGTCAGGGCCCTCTCTGTGTCTGCTTCCTCTGTAAACCTCTGTTAATCTTTCCAGCTGGAATTCACCTCCTCTCTGGGTTACCCTAGCCAGATTTCTTGAAACAATAGTGAACAAACTCAAGGTCTTGTGCATGCTATGCAAGCATTCTACTGCTGAGCCACACCCCAAGCCTTTTTAAAATTTTAGTTAGGAGAGAGGGTGTCACAGAGTTACTCAGGCTGGCCTTGAACTTGAGATCTTCCTTCCCCAACTCCTTCAGTAGCTTGGAATACTGGTGTGGCCCCTACTCTAGCCAGTTTTGATGATCTTTCAGAGAAATTGAAACTTTCTGCCTGGTATTATGGATTTTATGTTACTGTTACAGCTCTGGGAAGACAGGAACTTGGGACAGATGATAGATGAATGATAGACATATGGTCCATGCCATCGAAGGAGTGTGGCAGAGGACCTGGACCTACACACAGTTGGGGCAGCATTGCTGGGCCCAGGGACTCAGTCTTTCAGGATTATCAGATGCACTAGCAAACTAGACATTAAAAAGAGAGTCTTCTAGGTTATAGAGTTAAGATAACACACCAGTAGATGGTTGGTTGGGAAGTTATCTCAATTTTCAAAACTGTGTGTTCAGTAGAGACACCAGGAAGCCAAATCTGTAAGGCTGGGCTGTGATTCATCCTTCTCCAGAACCTAGTGAGGAATCTTCCCTGATGGCAGGGGGCAGATTGCAGGTGGCAAGGGACACACCTGCATGCATGATAGTCACTAAATATAGTCACCTCCTCTCTGAGTGAAATGTCACAACCTGTGGTGAAAATTCAGGTGGTGAACCATGTGTCACAAGGGGAGGCCCATGAAGAGTGCAGTGTGACCTCAAACAAGCTACATGTGTAGGAGCAGCAGGAGGCTGGCCCCTGCCTGCCATATGGATGATCCTGTCTGTGCTACCCTGGGCTCTGTCTCCTGGTGCTGCCTTCCTTATGTTCTAGCATAAGCGTGCAGAGTCTTGTTCTTGACATGATTGCAGTTTTGCTCTGATTCTGCTCTTCAAGAGCAAAATAGCCCCCAGGGTCCATTACCAAGCCATACAGCAAAGTCTGGGACAAAGATTAACTGACACACCCAGGCGAGACAGATACCAGACACTCTCCTGCAGAAAGAAAAATGTCCATTCTCCAAAGGATGAGTCCACACAGCATGCCAGACAGCATTCAGGACAGAATCCAGACTTTCTCAACATACAGAGATGCAGTGATATGAAAATAGTTCTTAAAGGAAGGGGCAGAGGCCAACCAGACTCCAGGACAGACATGGGAGTTGTCAGATGCTGACCCTAAAGCCCTGTTTAACAGCACTCCACCTGAGAAAGGAAAACACTCCTGAGATTAATGGAAAGTTGGAGAAACCCTCCAAAGTCTGTCCTGTGAGAGGACCCTTCAGGTATGTAAAAACAAAGACATTCTCAGGAGAAAGAGAGGTGAGAGAGATTCCAGGAGATCTGTCTTGAGGGCGTGACCAGGGTACTCTTCAGGCAGAAGCAGGGGATCAGAAGGAAAGGTGGCCCCAGGAGTGTTCATGTCACAAGACAGAGAGAGCCCACCTCCTCTCGGTCCTGCAATTCATTTAACCCATTGTTTTCCACACAGGACACCTATGAAAAGTGAGCAAATATGCATCATTGACGGTCACTTTGAAATAAACGCTGTACCCTTAGAGTTCTCTTCTATTGATAAAAGTAATAGGAGAATGGTGGCAGCGTTTATATATTCCATGTATTTGGAAAATACATATGAAAGGTATATACCGCTAGAGTCTGATTGTAATGCACCTGTGTTCATTTCATTGAAATATTCACAAGACTGAAAATCCAGGGGACTTAATGGATTAAAACATGTATGAAAAGCAAAATTTATAAATTACTGAGTGAGGCTTCCTCTGGTTTTCTTTCTTGGCTCCCTCACCTTCTGCAGTCACATGAGGCCCCTGTGACACATTGCCCATTTATCTCATGTAACTTCATGTCATGTTCATTTTTTTCAGTTCTGGCGATTGAACTTAAAGGTGCTTACCAGTGAGTGACACCCAGCCCCTCTTTTATCATTTTTGATTTGTTCTTCTTAGTTATACATTATAGTAGAATGTATTTTGAAATATATATATGGAGAAGAACTTCTCGTTCTTCTGGTTGTATATGATGTATAATTACATTGATCATATAATCATGTATGCATATAGGACACCCCTTCTGTATAAATTTTGAGACAGTCTCACCATATTTCTGAGGTTGCAATCCTCATGCCTAAGCCACCCAAATCTCTGGGTTTACAAGTAAGACCACCATGCTTCAGCTTTGGGATCTTCATTTTATGAGAGACTCTATTGGCTCCAAATTTCAAAACTAATTTTCTTTTGGCATGGAAAGAGTTCCATGGTACAGCCTCCTGGCCCCAGTTGATTCTGATGGGCAATCAACATTATTTTGTTCTTAATTCTTTTTCCTTATGAATGACTTTAACTTCTTTATAAAAATAACCTTTGAAGGGCTGCAGTTGTGGCTAAATGGTCGAATGCTCACCTAGCATGGGTGAGGGACTGGATTCGATCCTCAGCACCACACAAAAATAAGTAAATAAAAATAATGGTAATGTGTCCACCTACAACTAAAAACAATATTAAAAAATAAACTGTGAAAAACACAACATAAGGTTGACCATCATAATCACCCACAGATGTTGATCTGTGCCTGGGACATAAGGAATGCAGAGGCCTAGGGAGGCCAGTGAAGCCTGGGAACAGAAGTGGACCTTCCAACCATCAGGCTCACGTTGACAGAAGACAGCGCGGGCCTGAACACCTACCTGTCTTCTTACAGCTGGTGGCTACTTCTCTATGTGACCTGAGAGCTGAGGACTTCCACTAGGCAGATGTTCTGTGGGTAGGCCTGAGAGGCCCTGCCCTCTAGAAACAGCTGCACCTTGGTATGTTTCTGAGATCTCAGGTGCATCAAGACCCTTGAGGCCTCCAATAGCTGAGAGATGCTATTGTGAATACTGACTTTCTTTCACACAAACAAAATCCTATTAAGAATCCTAACATAAAGGATGAAAAAAGAGACCTGAAACTCAGAAACTTATGGTCCAGTTCCCCAAACCCATATTGAAACGAAACTTTTGTGAAGCAGAAGATGTTATGTAGGGGAACCAGGAGGTTCCGAGAGGGTGCTGCCCAGGAGAAGGACTGGAGAATGTGGAGCCTGACAGAGTCTTGCGTCTTTGTTCTTCTTTACCACTTGAGTTTAAAAAATAGTGATCCACACCTTTTCTAACCTGAATACAGTTCCCAAATGGGAAACTTTGCTATAGATTTTTTACATTTTATGGAGAGGTATTTACCCCTCTGAATGCCTCTTCATAGACTGTAACTCATGATAGAAACCAGATCTGGGGCTTGGTTCACACATCCCCTAGTGTACTGAATTCTAGCCTGTGAGCTGGATCCTGTGAACACTTAGAGGTGGCAGTGCTTGCTGGATGCTCTCTGACACCATATCAGGTTGCTTTCAACCTCTCAGTATTTGCCTTCCAATGTGTCTCCTCTATATGGTCTAACAGAGCATCCAGGTAGTGTGAGTGGCTAGGGGAAACCTGCTGTGGTGCAGGAAAGACTGATCCACAGTGAGCAATCTGGCAGTGTGAGGGTTGCGTGGACACCCTTCTGAGGTGCAAGGATGACAGTGTGAGGGGTGTGTCTAAACCTGCTGGGGTGCAGAGAAGGTTGATGCACAGTGAGCAAGCAGGCAGTGTGAGGGGTGTGTCTAAACCTGCTGGGGTGCAGAGAAGGTTGATGCACAGTGAGCAAGCAGGCAGTGTGAGGGGTGTGTCTAGACCTGTTGGGGTGCAGGGAAGACAGCCACAGTGAGCAATCAGATAGTGTGAGAGGGGTGTCTAAACCTGCTGAGGTGCAGGGAAGACTGACACTCAGTAGCAAGAAGGCAATTTGAAGGTTGTGTGGACACCCTTATGGGTTGCAAGGATGACAGGAAGTGTGAGGGGTGTGTCTAGACCTGCTGGGGTGCAGGGAAGACAGCCACAGTGAGCAAGCAGGCAGTGTGAGGGGTGTGTCTAGTCCTGCTGGGGTGCAGGGAACACTGAGCCACAGTGAGCAAGCAGGCAGTGTGAGGGGGGTGTCTGGACCTGCTTGGTTGCAGGGAAGACAGCCACAGTGAGCAAGCAGGCAGTGTGAGGGGTGTGTCTAAACTTGCTAGGATTCAGAGAAGACAGCCACAATGAGCAATCCGGCAGTGTGAAGGGTGTGTCTAGACCTGCTGGTTTGCAGGGAAGAGAGCCACAGTGAGCAAATAGGCAGTGTGAGATGAATGTGGACATCCTGTTGGGGTTCACTGAAGAGTGACCCTCCGTCAGCAAACAGGCAGTGTGAGGGGCATGGAAACACCTGCTGGGATGCAGAGTAGGCTGACCCAGCTTAGCAAAGGTTCATGGGGTGGTGAGGCAAACACTGGCTGAGTGTCCACCTAGTGGATGCACTAGAGTGCAGTTCAGGAGAAACATCCCACATGTTTTGAATCATGGGTTTGCCGTGGTATCCTCGGTGGAGAGAGTCACAGATGAGCAATACGTGTCCCAGGTAGACTTCAGAGCTGCCAGGCCTCAGCCAGCTTCCTCCAGTCCAACGGGGTGCATGGGGCTTTGACAACCCCTGATTCCTTTCTGGAGTCAGTTCTGCCCTTCCCTTCTTCCTCTTTCAGGAGTGACAGCTTCTCTCAAAACTCAAGGACTTCATTCCAAATGAGGAGTGACATGGCCAGCCAGAAGCTTGCCCAGGGCAGTGGGCCCTGTGTTAGCGGGATCTGTGGTGAGGTCCAAGACCTCTGTATCCAGCCCCAGCCTCAGAGGCCTAGCCTGGACTTCAGATGTCTCAGTGGCAGTTTCTCCCAGCACCTGACCTCCAACAGCCACACCACAGGCATTCCCACATGTCCCGAGAGACACAGGGAGGATTCATCCTGCAGCACAGCACTCAGAATCACCCCACCCTCAGCCTTCCAGATCCTTAAGAAATCCATGATGGATAGACGCCCCAGCACCATGGCAGCAGCTGCTCCAGGCAATGATGTCATGGCTACGCCAGGCCCATCCCACCACACAAGCCAGGCAGAAACACCTCAGCAGAGCTGTCCTTCGCAGGACCCTGTGGTCAGGAAGAAGGATAGATCCTTGTCTTTTGCTGCCACCAGACACAGAGACTTCCCTGCAGTGGAGAGCAACCTCCTTCCACAAGGTCAGTGTCGACCCCAGCTGGGTCAGGGGAGTGGGAGGAAGGAGAGGGTACTCACCGTTTGCTGGCCCTCAGCACCCAGGCCCCAGGAAGACATTTGGGTGACTGTCATTTGGGATGCAGGCTCCATGCCACCCCAGCTGTTTCTGGGAGAAGTTCCTGCTCACTGAAGGAGACTAGCCCTCCTGGTTAACCACAGTGCAGTGTGTCACAGGCTTCATTGTGGCTCAAATCAGAGCATTTCATTCATTTACAAACCAAACCCAAGACTTAAAAGGAAATCTACCTCAGCACAGATTGCAGCCAAACCTAGAAGTACATGAGAAACTAAGGGTGATCTCTGAGACACTTACCTCTCCATGGTGAAGTCTGAACTTCTCTTTGAGGTCCTTCTTCCATGGCCACTGGTTTTCCCTGTGTGCCTTCCAGGTCTGTGGGCTCCTCATCTTCTTGAGGCAGGAACAGTATCGGGTCCTCCCGCTGGCACTCCGCCTGAGAACCTGTGAACCTGCACAGCCTTCTTTCTTCCAACCTGCTGCTTAGGGGAGTTGGGCAGGACAGAGCTTCATCTCCCCTTCATATGAGGCCTGAGAATAGGACACATACTCAGCATCCTCAGAGGCAGAGATGACTCAACCCCAGGGTCCTGGCATCTGGTTTGGAGCTCTGTGCTCATGCCCCTGGCCTGGAACTGAGGCAGAGGTGTTTGAAAACAAGCTCCTGTCCCCCCAGAATTCACCTCCAGCAGGGAAGATAAAACACACATATATAAACCTGTGCCCATGTTTTCAGAGTGGCTTGTGGGGGCTGCACAGGCCTCAACCTGTTGTTGCCCACTGTGCTGGTCAAGCTGGTTAAGCAGGATGGTAGGGTAAAAGGGGAAGTGAATGAGAGAAGGCAGAAATCAAGGAGTCTCTGTAGATTGCAACTGGGGCAATCCCTGTGTTTAGAAGGGACTTCCAAACTCTCTGTGCTGCGGCAGGATGTGTCAGAGGTGAACCATGTGCTGGAGGATCAGGGCCTGTGAACTCTGGAGGACTAGTAAGACCCAGAGTGACTGAAGGGCATGGGGCATGTCCATGCAGAACCAGCTGGGGCCACGTTGGTCTGACTCCCTCTGTCACAGCTACCTTCCCTGAGGCCCACAAGCACTCCCCACGGGGCATGGAGAGAGCAGGACCCTCTGCTGAGTCCAGGAGCCTTGGAGCCAGCATTCACCAGGTGAGTGGGTTTTGAATATCTCTGTAGACTGTTTGGACAGGTGTAAGTCCACACCCAAGAGCTGTCAGTACACCCCACTGCTGGGAGCCCTCACCAAGGATCCTGTCTGGGCTCAGACCTCAGCTCAGGGCCCTGGTCAGTGCACAGTCCCTAGTCTGAAAGGACTGAGGCACTGGCACCTTGACTCATCTGGTGGTCAGAGCAGGAAAGCCAGGGTGGTGCTACTCCCTGCAACAGCCTCATTCACAGAGTCTCAACAAGAATAGGAATGGTGCAGCAGAGGATGAGTCAGTGGAAGGCCCAGATGTGTACCAAGGTGACAACAAGCAGATTGGTGCACTGAGGACTGTGAAATGCCTGCTGGTATGGCCCGGGCTGAGAAGACAGCTGAGCTGTTCACCTCCACTGCAGCTTGTGACCTGTGCTGAAAGCTTCTGGGCATGCACCATGGCCTCACGCCCACCTTTCAGGGACAGGACTGCCCACATGATACTTCCCCTGATCAGCTCTGGGAGGCTGGCAGGGCCTGGTGAGGCTGGAGGCACATACAGCCCATGCAGTCTGCAGCCAGAGCTGTCCATGCCCAGTGGGCCTCAGGGCTGGGAGGGCCCAGCCACTAGGAGCATTTTACAGGAGACTGACCCCAGATGCTGGATCGGGATAGCTGGAAGAGACTTAGACAATTCCCCTATTCCCATTCCCACTTGTCTTCCTGCCTGGTCTCCACATGCTCCACAGCACAGTGGGGCCAACCCAGTGGTGGCTATCTTGACTTGAATACAGATTTTATCCTCCTCCTGGTTTCTTCTGGTCAGTAAAGGCTGTTTCTTCACTGTCTTCTCTTCAGCCAGCAGGAGTGGATGTGGGCCATCTGAATCATGCTGCATCTGAAGATGAATACGTGCCCAGGAGCACAGATCCCTTCACACTGCAGGCCAAGCAGAGAGCAGGTGGGAATTCCCATAGTGTCCATAATCCCAGGAACCCAGGGAGCCCTCAATTTGGCTCTCATAGCTGCTCACGTGAATCCCTTCCATCACACAAAGGTCTTGTAAGATCTAGTGAGATTCCCACCGCCCTATGTTGAGTAGAGCCTCAAGCTAGGCTGGCAAGGTAAGTCCACTCTTTCCTGCCCCATATCTGGAAAATACCCAGGCTCTGTTGCTTTATTAGGTACCAGATGGATCCTGGACGTGGGGTTTGGACATTGGGTAAATCACTGAACTTCAGTCGTGTTTCTTATCTGTGAAATAGGGAACATGCCTGCCCCTAGGTTTGTGGCAGGAGAACCCCAGTACAGGAACTGGGGCACTGCAGTCAGATATGGCCACTGCATGAGCCAGCAGGAAGGGCTCCAAGCCCCAGGTCTGCAGTTCCTGGTTCTGTAGGCCAAGGACCACTGACATGGGTCCAGGGGAGGAACAGGAGCAAGAGCACCAGCAGAAAGAGCCACGAGTCTGGCCAGCAGCCACTTAGTCCCAGTGTGTGGAGCTCGAGCTGCAGGGCCTGTGGAGCCACCTTCCTCCAGAGTTAGTTAGCCAGCCTGCCCAGGAGGCGGGGGAGTGGTACCAGTGACCAGCTCCACTTCAGATGCAGCCTCTTGATTCATTTTATAAAATCAAAAGCCTGGGAAGAGAAAACATGTGATTAAACCATGTGTTTTATTTTGGATCCTGGACATGTGGGTACCTTAGAAAGTAAAAAAACATATTTGGTGAGAGACAATGAAGTGGTTGGGACCAACAAAGATGGCAGTGGTCCTTGCAGAAGGAGTTATCTGGGCAACATCTCTGGCCATAGCTGCTGTCTACAGGCTGGCAGAGGTTTGTGTGAAGTAAGGGGGGAGTGACCCTGAGCTAGAGCCTGGCCCTGTTTGGCCTTCATACCACCTCATGGTGGGACAGGTCCAGCCTGTGGTTTCCACAAGGCTCCTGGATTCTCAGCACTGCCTGAGCAGGACCTGAAAACCCCTGTCAATGTCCAGTCCCACGTAGGGTCTCAGCTACAATTTGTACCCTGGACCTGCAGCAAGGAGCACTGGAACCCAGCCCCTGGGCCAAAGTCTATGTTATGACATTTTCCTCCCTGCCAGGTCCCACTGATGAACGGCTCAAGCAACTGGAACTTGGATGGGGACAGACCTGGGGGCCTCATCCCCTCCAGGCAGATCATGGGGTTCCCCTGCCTGGCTCACCACCCCCAACTCTGTTTCTGCCCATCCCATTCTGGACCAACTTAGCCCATTCCACATCTGCTCATCGTACACTGCTTCTGGGCTCTGGTCATGTTGGCCTCCAAAACCTAGGAAACACATGCTTCTTGAATGCTGTGCTCCAGTGCTTGAGCAGCACTCGGCCTCTTCGAGACTTCTGTCTCCCAAGAGACTTCCGTCCAGAGGTGCCTGGAAGGGGCCAGGAACAAGAACTTACTGAAGCCTTTGCAGATGTGATGGGTGCCCTCTGGCACCCTAACTCCTGTGAAGCTGTGGATCCTACTGAATTCCAAGCTGTTTTCCAGAAATACGTTCCCTCCTTCTCTGGAAACAACCAGCAGGATGCCCATGAGTTCCTGAGACTCCTCATGGAGCGACTACACCTGGAACTCCACAGACAAGGTTGCCGGGCTCCACCCATCTTGGCCCATGATCCAGCTCCCTCTCCGTCTCTCAGAGGAGAGACTCTGCTCAAAGGACCTGAGTTAAGTGATGATGATCGAGCCAACCTCATGTGGAAGCATTACCTGGAACGAGAGGGTAGCCAGATTGTGGACCTGTTTGCAGGCCAGTTGAAAAGTTGTCGCATGTGCCAGGCCTGTGGGTATCGCTCCATGACCTTTGAGGTTTTTTTTGATCTGTCCCTGCCCATCCCCAAGGAAGGGTTTTCTGGGGAGAAGGTCTCTCTGTGGGATTGTTTCCACCTTTTCACCAAGGAAGAAGAGATAGAGTTGGAGAATGCCCCAGTGTGTGACCGATGTTGCCAGAAAACACAGAGTACCAAAAAGTTGACAATACAAAGATTCCCCTCAATCCTCGTTCTCCATCTGAATCGATTCTCCACCTCCCAGGGCACCATCAAGAAGATTTCAGTGGATGTCGACTTCCCACTGCAGCAGATGAGCCTCGAGGACTTTACCAGTGACAGAACTGTGAGCCCTGTTTATGAGCTTTATGCCCTGTGCAACCACTCAGGCAGTGTCCACTCCGGCCACTACACAGCCCTGTGCCGAAGCCAGACTGATTGGCATGTCTATGATGACTCTTGTGTCTCCCCTATAAGTGAAAATCAAGTGGCATCCAGTGAAGGCTATGTGCTCTTCTACCAACTCATGTAGGGACCATCCCAGTGCTTGGGACAGCCCCCATAAGCCCTGCCATCTGTGAAACCCTTAAAACACCCTGAAGTCCCAGGGTCCCCATTGACCTGAGCTATCTATTTTTCTGTATTTTTATTTGGGGAGCAGGGTGGAGTGGATGTGGTTCCCATTTTTTTTTTTTTACTAAAATGTACCTTTCCATCTGGAGGCTCCCTTTTCACCCAGCCCTGTGTACAGAGCTTCCCAGACTTCTGCCCAGGTACAGCCCCTATAAACTCTGAAACTTAACTTTTTGTGAATAAATTAAGAAAAAAAATCATATTTGGGAACCCAAAGAACAATGTGAGGCTGGGCTGTATTTTCCCCATGTGAGGCTGGAGTGCCCATGAAGGCCCCATGAACTTGCTGTGTGTCTGCCTTTGTGTGCTGTTGCTGTTACTGGTCACTGATTTCCTGCTCCTGTTCCAGCAAATTCAGCTGACCTGGACTTGTGTGACAGCATCCCCAGCCTTTTTCCCAGTCACCCAGGGCCATGTGAGCAGGCATGTTTGGAGGGTTGGTGGGGGAGTGGCATGGTGGGGCTGTGGCTTACCTGAGGGTCAGGAAGGCTGCACATGAACCACAGCTGCTGTTGGATGAAATACCTCCTGAGGCTGGTTTACCTGGTCTGTGAAAGGGACAGTTGTGTCCCAGATCAGATCTTCGTCTGGGATGGAGTAGAGCTCAGGCAGCTGGAGGTCAGAGCATGGAGCTGAGACTCCTTGTCCTTCCACAGCAGCTGCGCTGAGGTCTTCAGTTCTTCTCAGGACCTGTGCCCCCCCCCCCCCCCACACACACACAGAGGATCACCAGCCTGCACCCCGGAGACAGCAGGGGAATGCTCATCCTTGCTGTGAGCCCCCTAGGGCCCAGTCCCCATGGTTCTGCTCACTGGCCTTAGCCCAGGCTCCCCATCCACTTTGGGGTAGAGTCTGGCTGCAAGTCCTTCCTGAGCACAGAGCACCATCATTAGCGGTGGAGATCTGTATTCCAGGATGAAAATGATTACTCAGAAAGGTATTTATCCTTTTCAGTTTTCTTAGTGGAGAATGGGGTAATGCTAACATTAATGAGATTTATTTCTCACCACTGAGTGGAAGAACTTTGTGGACTCTATTTTAGGTACAATAAATCATGACATTTTCCTCTGTAATAGGTGAATCAGGGTACAATTACTAGACCTGTGTGAGTGTTGGACACTGATCTCTCATCATTCTGATTTTTTTCTTTTCCCAAATTATTTATACATATCTACTGATCAAATACAAAATTGAGGGAGATCCCCAATACGGTTCCAGCATGTCTCTATGCATAAGTCCCCACACTTCTTAACCTATGTGCTACAAATTCTAGTCATTTTCTTCCCCTGCAATCTAAGCCCCAGATCCTCAATCCAGGAGTCAGCCTGGTCCCTCAATGTTCATTGTTCAAATTGATGGCCTGGGAACTCGGAATGAACTAAGCTGAGTAGATCATAAGGCTTACTTCTTTGCTGTACCATGTCTCAGGAATTGATCTTTTGTTTCCTGCTACCCATTGACTTGAAAATTATTGTTTCCTCTATCTCTCCATACTCTCATTTTAAGTGACAAGGTAAATCTAGTTTGTTACCATATATTGGACATAATTTGAAGATAGGGTGAGTTTTTCACTGTCTCCATTGAAGATGGATTCAAGATTGTCAATTTTATAGACATCTTTTATAAGGGAACAGTATAAAAGATCATCATATTTAACACATATGACTGATGTCTGAGATTATGTACAAATTATTTGACATGCACATGCTTCCGTCTCTCTCGGGTAAAACTTCATGTGTGATACGAGAACTTAAATACTTCAGAGTAACATAAACTATGTATTTTTCACTTTTGCATCACACACATGATTTTCCAAAGCACTCTGCTCATATTTGGTGCCAAATACTGTGTCCTTTCCTCAAGTTTCTTTTCATACACATCATGTATTATAAAATTCTTCCTAACACTTTGATTTAAAAAATCAATAACAATATATTCAAACATTTCAAATTAGCCATATTTTTCATAGGTATTTTTAAATTAACAGTTTGAAATTTTAGCAAAAGTGAGGTGCTAAGCAACTCAGTGAGATCCTGTCTGAAAATAAACTATAAAATAGGACTAGGGATGTAGCTCAGTGTTTGAGTGCCCTTGAGTTCAAACCCTTGTACCCCCCAGAAAATGTAAAATGCTGTTTTCATATAAGTGGACTCTCCTAGTTCCAAAGCTTCAAAAATATTCAGGAGAGCATTTATTATCTAAATACTAAGTGATTTTCTATCATAAACCTTATTTACTTTTAAAATATTTATTGAATTTCCTAAATAAATATTGCTCAACATTAATATAAAGTTAAAAAATGTAAAATCAAACAAGTGTTGATGATTTTAGTATTATATTTTCCTTGGCTCAATATTTTAAACATGCAATCCTTTCAACATTGTGTTAATATATTTTCTCTCAAGAATTTTATGTATATTATGGATGTATAATTTTTTTCTATTCAAAATTGGCCAGGTGCTTCTTCCTCTGTACAGTGGGATGATAGTACTGACGTCCTCATCATATCATTAGGAGTAAAAATTGAGAGAATTCCTGCCAGGCTACCAAGAAATGATAGTGATGGTGATGATGTTATCATTGTGGTTATTTTGATAACAACTGAGTATTATGTTTGTGCGTGTGTGTGCATGCCTGTGTGTGTGTGTGTGTGTGTTACTAGGGCCATGAATATGCTAGGTGAGTACTATATTACTGGGCTAAGTCCCCAGTCTTTTTTTCCCTACATATTTTGAGATGGCTTTGCTAAGTTGCCTAGAATGGCCTCAAACTTGTTATCTTCTTGCCTCAGCTTCCTGCAGAGGTGGTATTATAGACATGCACCATCATGCCTGTTTGGTATTACAGCTTTTAAAAGTTTTTATTTACTATCATGAACACTAGGTCAGAGGTCTATATGACCTTGAAAATATGATTTTGGATGATTGTGTCATATCTATATCACATACTACAATTGAATCTTTTATTTTTTTTTTATTTTTTAAGTTAAAGGTGAAAAAGGAATGTTGGGTTTTTCCATCCTCAGATGATTTGTAAATCAGAATAAAACATCGACATTTTTAAGGAACATAGTGATCCTTTACTGAACTACCTGCTCTTTTCTCTACACTGTCCTCCAGTTCCAAAGAAATACATGATTTCTATAATTTATTCTGAACTTTATTTGAAACTGCTAAGAACTATAATTGCTTTAAGTAATTAGCCACAAGCTGTGAAATGTTAATTTTTAAAGAGCAAGGATTATCCCTTAATATAGGTTATAATGAATAATCATTTAAACTATGAGGAAAATTTGCTTGTTGTCAGTCATCTAGAATTCCCCTCCTCTCCCTAATTTTTTATTACTCTGAAAAAGGCATGTTAAAGAGAACTTTTAGTTTTTAAATTGTTAGGATTTATGCAAATATCTATGAATATTCTAAACCTGAAAATTTTCTTGACCAAAGAAGAAATACATGAAAAGTAGAGAAGTCTGATTAAGGTTCATTACTGCATTAATTTAGAAAGTATGTGAAAGACAGGGGAAAATGCTGGTATTAAATAATTAAAACACTGAATATTGCTTTTCTTTTCTGGAGAGGGGCACAGTCTTGTGCCACCCTCTTCTCACTGCTGATTCCTGGGCTGGGTTTTGGGAAGGGCCTGTGCATCTTTCCAGCTGGCAGGAGTCTGCGAAGGAACCTCGGGTAGCAGGACTCCGGTCCTGCAGGACTCAGGTCCTCTAGTGCCCCGGAGCCAGGTGAGTCTCCCAGGACCCGGCCCACTGCTGGTATCCAGGTGGGAAAGGAACGGGGTCAGGGGCGGCCACTCTCCAAACCCTCTACCACCCCTGGTGCAGCAGGCCGGTCTGGAGCTGGAAGGCAGGGCCAAGTGAGGGGATGGGGCCTCCTTCGGAGAGGGCAGGGGCGGAAGGGGCGAGGTGAGCAGGAGCTCAAGGGCGGGGCCTGGGGGGGCGGCGTCTCTGGGCGGGGCAGAAGCCTGGCTGCAGGAAGCCCGGTGAAAGGGGCAGCAAGGAAGCTTCTGGAGCCAGACCCAGGGCGGTGGGGAGGCTAGCAGCGGCTCGAGGTGGACCCAGGCTGAGCCACTTCTCCTGGCTGGAGAGCCGCGCAGTGAACGCGCTTTCCATGGAGTACCTGGTGGAAGGTAAACACTGTGTGACTGTGGGTTTGGCTGCGGCTGAGGCTTGATGAAGTCACTTGCATCTTTTCATGGAGGCTGGTCTTCTGCACACCCAGGGACATTTAAATTTCTTTTTCTTTTAATTAGCTATACGTGACAATAGAATGCATTTATGCACTTTGATATATCCCGTGGGCATTTTGTCAACTCGACAAGACTGGCATTTAATTGGGGGTAGATCACATTCAGCCAAAAAAGGTCCTGGATTGCTGTTTATAATTCCCTGTGGAAATCGTCTGGGAGGTTTAGTGGTTTTTAGTGTGGCTCCATGTCTTCCGTGGACACATTATTCTTCTCTGGCTCTTGCACACCCATAGTATTGTGAAATTAACCTCCATTTGCAATTTATTTATTATTTAGATGACTGAAAGCCTGGCTAAGAGAATTATATTGTAATTAACAGAGAGACCCGACCAATCACAGCAGGGAGGTTTGTCCTGACCAAGTGAGACAAACACCATTTGCAACCTGCAAATTTGTAACAAGTTGAGCTCTTCCGGCACTTCACATCTCTTTTGTGTCTGGAAGTGCTGACTAGTTCTATGCCCCTTCTACTCTTCTGTTCTATTTTTAAAAAGACTTGTTGAATAAACTTTTTTTAACTTGTGCAAGATGTATCATTTACCAGTGAAATTAGTATCTAATCTAAAAATTTATTAATTTAGATATAAGTGTATCTTTGATGTTTGAAATGAATTTGCATGCTTAAGAAATCTATTAATATTAGAAATAAAGCAAGAAGGGAAAAGTAGATCTGAAATAGTTAAGCTACAGAAATTTATGTTGAAACCAGTCTTTAGTTTTAAAGACCCAATTACTGACTTTGCTAAGTTTTATAACAAATGTCATGCTGGTCGCATTCACATTGCATGATTTATCATTTTACATATGTTTGTGCTTGGAATTGGACCCAGGGCTGTATGCTTGCTAGGTAAAGTAACAATGAGCTATACTTCAGCTCCTAATATTAATTTTTAAAAGATTCTGTTCATTTCAGCTAACATTGTTTTATACATCAGTGGTAGTTTCCAGTATCTTATGTTGTCCACAGTCCTTAGCCAGATGATAATATCACTGGGATCTGAGCCATTGTTGCTGTTGTAAACAAATTGAAAAACAAAAATGAGAATTCATTCTAATTCAAATCCTACAGGGCTGTGGGGTGGAGCCAAAGTCTTAATTAACAACCTTATGACTCCCTGTAGGGAGGGGGTCAATTCCTGGGACAAGAAAACCCTAGAGGCAGGGCAGGTTCTTGGTAAGATGGAGGGCTCTCTGGCGGGCTGCAGAGTACCTCGAACATGCCTTGGTCTGCTGCCTGGGTTCAGTAGGGCCGCGGTACCTCATCTGCCCCCATTCCCAGCTGCCTCCACCACTGCCCGTGGCCCTTGTCTATGCCCACGTGCTTTTGTTCTGCCTGGATGCCAGACACTCCAGAGGCAGGTGCTCTCACTTTTTGGGGCTCACCAGGGCAGAAGGGGAACTGCCTCCCTGGGGCGAGAGAGCAGACAACATTCTGGCATCTCTTCCAAAGGTTTCATTTCCACCTGGTTCCCTGCCTGCTACCAGAGCCCAGTACCACATGGGCTCAGCCTCTTCCCCACGGACCAGTGGGCTCCTTTCATGCCCTCTGGATGAGTGAGTATCTGGGCTCCACTTTGTGCTTTGAGAGTTGACTCTTTAGTCCTTTGAAGGCCTTCTAAAAGATCAGGGGTGGAAAAAATGTCTTGTGAGCTCTAAGATTGGCTAGTGCCAGGGAGGCTGGATAAATGCTAGCTGGGAATATTTTAGCTCCAGCCTCACAAAGATGCCTCTAACTGACACATTGTGTTAAAAGGGCTTACCAGTAGAATTGCTTGCACTTCCCATCTCTAGAAGATTGGCAAGACCAAGCAGACTAGAGCAAAGGAGTCTTCTCTGAACCACCTATCTATGCAAGCTCTAAGGTCAAGGAGAGGATAGTTTGCCCCAAGAAGAGTCCTTACAGTGTCAGGTGACAATTGTGGTTCTTTGTGTTTTTCTTTGCAGAAACAAATTCTTCCTCAGCCTTTCACGGTTTTGGACATCTATAAGCACTGGGAACAGTAAGTCTGGTTGGGCTGAAGGGTTTTAATAGGGATACCTCAGAGCCATCTTCATGGAATAAACTAGATGACTAGTCTGGTGTGAAACAGCTCACTGGAGACTCTTGTTTCCTTCAGGAAGCCATGTCACATCACATGTGTGGGTGTCTGGTAGTGGGGGGGCATTAAGGGGTTCAATCATTGAAGAATAAAAATGTCTCACAAGCTTGTTAAAGACCAACCGAGAACTGTAAAAGCACTTTACAAAAGCAGTGAGAATGCTTAATACAAAATTTCATCTACACTGTGTTCTCATCACTGATTTAACTCTCATCTTCCAGAAATGTCATGCCATCCAGTTGGTACAGGCATTTCTCCTTGTCCTACAGAACCACAGAGCTCAGCCAGAAGCTGAAGTCAGAGAAGGCTCCAGCCCTGAAAGCCAAGAAAAGCTAAGGGTTTTACATCACCATTGGTTCAGAGAGCTTGGAGGAGGAGGAGGAGGAGGAGGAGGAGGAGGAGGAGGAGGAGGAGGAGGAGGAGACTGTCAAAGCCAGTAAGAGCCCTGCATGTGGGTTGTTGCTAGGGGACTTAGGCCACCCATTTTGGCCCCCATCCTTGGTGCTAGTGGGGATCCAGCTGGTTCTAAGAAGTGCCTGCATGAACCAGCACCTGTCAGAGACAGTTCACTGCTACTGTTCCTTAATGTTACTGATCACTCATGGTTATGTTCAAGACCAAATGAGAACTATAAAAGCACTTTAATAAAGGATTGAAAATGCAGAATACAAAATTATATTCTGCACCATTGGGAAGGCCAGTGGGATAGTGGATTTTTTGGGTGGGAAACCCTCCTAGGTTCTCCCCTAGTGGGAGTCCTGGGAAGACCAAACCTTTTAATGGGAGAGATTTAAAAGCCGTAACAGATCTGATGAAGCTTTTAGCTATGGCAAATAACTAGGGATGCAGGGGTAAACCCCCCAAACCAGGTGGGTCCATGTAGCATATCAGCTGCCCTTCAGAAGTACCCAGAAACTGCATTTTTTTTTTTACAAATCTTGATGGGGTGTAAAGAAGACCACATTTTCAGAAGTGCTGTTGGAAACACTATAAAAGGCTTCTCTCAGACCTGTCTTCTGTGTGGACCTGGGGGATTTCTCAGGAGTACTGATCTCCACCCTCATTATGGAATTTGCACACTGGTTTGGAGGGCTGAGCAAGGCACTGATTTCTGAGCGTTAGCATAGTGATTCTATACATGCCACTGTTGTCCCTTCTCCTGACTTCAAGTCTCCCTGAGCTTTCACAGCGGCAGCCATGACTCTCCAGAGCAATGGGTATGTCTCCTGGGCATGGTGTTACCATTTTTTTTTGCTTACATAAAAGACAGTTTCCTAATTTTTTTCACCTTCTTGAATTCTTTAATACAATTTTTTATTTCAAAAGAAAGGCAGGATTCATTATAAAGTATACATTATACGATTCAGAAGTATATGAAGCAGCAGGATCAGAAGTTCAAGGCTGGCTTGCTAACATAGGGGGACCATGTTTCAAAATTTTAAAAAAGGCTGTTGCTCAGTTGTAGAGCACTTCTGTGGCAACCCTCACAACAAAGGAGGAGGAGTTTAATTGAATTTAGAATGTTGGAAAATTGCTTTGAAAAAGAAAAAAGAAAAAAATCACCCATACTCTCTCCATCTATAATTAGGTAAATTATTATTTTACGTATTTATTCTCAGACTGCTTTGAAATGTGTTTGAGATCACACTGAATATATATATCACTTTAACTTCTTAATTTATAAATGCAAAACAAGTACACTTTGAAGTAGAAAAAGAATATACAAGGAACCTGGAAGATTTATTTTTCTCTTCTTCTGCTTCCTTTTGTTCATTGCATGTGTCTATTGGTGGGTGCCCTGTAAAACTTCCTCTCTTTTGTATAGGCTCAAATGAGTGTTCACTATTGAAAGCATGAGTACAAACTTATGCATTAAACAGAAATGGTCAAATTTCTTAATGACTGCCTAAGCAAATTTTTACTTTACTTTTTCATGCTGGGGATTGAACCCAGAGGTGGTGAGCCACTGAGTCACATCCCCAGCCAATTTTTATATTTTCTTTTGAGAAAGGGTCTCACGAAGTTGCTGAGGCTGGTGATGAACTTGCAATCTACCTGCCTCAGCCGCTCAACTTGCTGGGATTACAGGAATGTGCTTGGCTATGCAATTTTTTAAAGCTCTGATAATGGAATTTTAAATATACTTTTTGAAAGAGGCCACATTGAGGAAAATATGTTGAAGTATGTGTGGGCAAAATGACAGGATTTCAGGAAGAATAAATGAGACAAAGATGAAATAAAATTGGCTACAAGGTGATAATGGACTGAGCTGGGTGGTTCAGTATTCCTCCCCTCTACTTATGAATTTCTTTAAAATATTCCATCAGTATAGAAAGAAATAGACATGGAGACAAGTTCCAGGGAAAAAAGATTATGTATTCCTCTCACTAACATTCTTTTTAGCAAATTAGTAATCGTTTTCTTTCTGTCTGAGATCGAATCTATAAAATCAACAACTATTTTGTTGCATGAATCATGGTTCAGCGACTTTTCCATTGAAAGCCATTTGAATTCCAGGTAGCTTTCCCTATAGACCCAGGGCTGACTGTCTGACTAGCAAGTCTTTTCCTTTTCTTGTGTCTGCTATGGGGGTGGGGGGTTGAGGGAAGATCACATGGAAGCCCCAGGCCTCAAGAATGCTGGGTGAGTGCCCCATGACAGAACCTGATACCCCGCCTCCTCTGTCCTTACTTGCAAGCGACGTTCAGGGGAGCCCACCAGTGTTGTGCGGTGTTTGTGATAGTTGGTGGCAGGGATGTGACCCAGTTATTTCTTTCTGGGGCCATGATGTTTCATGCAACAGGGGAGCAGAGACCCTCAGGATCTGGACACAGAGCTTCTGTGTTCCCTGACAGCCATGGCTAATAGATTGCAGTTCTTTCCCAAATTGGACATGAGCCTTTGTTTCTCCCAGCAGCCCCAGGCTTTCAGTAGCAAAAGAGTTGTTTGTTTGTTTTTTCTCATTGAACAACTTATTTTTAATTTTTTAATTTTATTTTTTTTACATTTGAATTAGATGGGATTTAATTTCTCCTTTTTCTGAGTGTACAGGTTCAGGATCACATTGCTCATGCAGTGACGTATATAGACATACCAAAAATAGTGTCTATTTTATGCTGCTGTCCTTCCTTTCCCCCTCCCCCTCCCCTCCCCTCCTATCACTTCTGTCTACCCAATCTAATGTGACACACTTCTTTTTTTTTCTCCTCACATCATCATACGTGTGTTCTGTATAATGAACAGGGTTTCTTTCCATCTTCCATGCAATTCCCCTTCTCCCTCCCTTTCCCTCCCACCTCTCTTCCCTATCTAGAGGTAATATTCTTCTCATGCTCTTCCTCTCTCACCCATTTTGAGTCTCCCACCTTATATCAGAGAAGACATTTGGCATTTGTTTTTTGGGGACTGGCTAACTTCACTTAGCATAATCTGCTCTAATGCCATCCATTTCCCTGCAAATGCCATGATCTTATTATTTTTTAGTGCCGAATAATATTCCATTGTGTATAAATGCCACATCTTTTTTATCCATTCATTCATTCAAGGGCATCTAGGTTGCTTCCACAGTCTAGCTATTGTGAATTGTGCTGCTATAAACATTGATGTGGCTGTGTCCCTGTAGTATGCTGTTTTTAGGTCTTTTTGGTATAGTCTGAGAAGGGGAATAGTTGTGTCAAATGGTGGTTCCATTCCAAGCTTTCCAAGGAATCTCCATACTGCTTTCCAAATTGGCCACACCAATTTGCAGTCCCACCAGCAATGTATGAGTGTACATTTTCCCCCGCATCCTCACCAGCACTTGTTGTTGTTTGACTTCATAATGGCTGCCATTCTTACTGGAATGAGATGGTATCTTAAAGTAGTTTTAATTTGCATTTCTCTGATTGCTAGAAATGGTGAGCATTTTTTCGTATATTCATTGATTGATTGTTCAGGTCCTTGGCCCATTTGTTGATTGGATTATTTGTTTTTTTGGTTTTTTTTTTGGTGTTTAACTTTTTGAGTTCTTTGTGTACCCTAGAGATTAGAGCTCTATCTGATGTATGAGGGGTAAAAATTTGTTCCCAGGTTGTAGGCTCCCTATTCACCTCACATATTATTTCTCTTGCTGAGAAAAAGCTTCTCAGTTTGAATTAGTCCCATTTGTTGATTCTTGGTTATAATTCTTGTGCTATAGGTGTCTTATTAAGGAACTTGGGGCTTAACCTCACATGATGGAGATGAGGGGAAATTTTTCTTCTATTAGACACAGAGTCTCTGGTTTGATTCCTAGATCCTTGATCCATTTTGAGTTAACTTTTGTGCATGGTGAAAGAAAGGGATTCAATTTCATTTTGTTGCATATGGATTTCCAGTTCTCCCAGCACCATTTGTTGAAGATGCTATCCTTCCTCCATTGCATGTTTATAGCACCTTTGTCTAATATAAGGTAGTTGTAATTTTGTGGGTTGGTCTCTGTGTCCTCTATTCTGTACCATTGGTCTACCAGCCTGTTTTGGTGCCAGTACCATGCTGTTTTTTTTTTTTGTTACTGTTGCTTTGTAATATAATTTAAGATCTGGTATAGTGATACCACCTGTTTCACTCTTCCTGCTCAGAATTGCTTTAGCTATTCTGGGTCTTTTATTTTTACAAATGAATTTCACAATTGCTTTATCTATTTCTGTGAGGAATGCCATTGGGATTTTGATCGGAATCACATTGAATCTGTAAAGTGTTTTTGGTAATATCGCCATTTTAATAATATTAATTCTGCCTTTCTATGAGCAAGGTATATCTTTCCATCTTCTAAGTCTTCTTCTATTTCTCTCTTTAAGGTTCTATAGTTTTCATAGTCTAGATCTTTAACGTCTTTTGTTAATTTGATTCCCAAGTATTTTAATTTTTTTGAGGATATTGTGAGTGGGGTAGTTTTCCTCATTTCCGTTTCAGGGGATTTGTTGCTGATATACAGGAATGCCTTTGATTTATGGGTGTTGATTTTATATCCTGCCACTTTGCTGAATTCATTTACTAGTTCTAGAAGTTTCTTGGTAAAACCTTTTGGGTTTGGTATGTATAGGATCATATCATCAGCAAATAGTGCTAGTTTAAGTTCTTCTTTTCCTATAGTTATACTTTTAATTTCTTTCGTCTGTCTAATTGCTCTGGCTAGTGCTTCCACTACTATGTTGAATAGAAGCGGTGAGAGAGGGCATCCCTGTCTTGTTCCATATTTTAGAGGGAATGCCTTCAATTTTTCTCCATTCAGAATGATGCTGGCCTGAGGCTTAGCATAGATAGCTTTTACAATGTCGAGGTAAGTTCCTGTTATCCCTAGTTTTTCTAGTGTTTTGAACATAAAGGGATGCTGTATTTTGTTGAATGCTTTTTCTGCATCTATCAAGATGCTCATATGGTTCTTATTTTTAACTCTATTGATGTGGTGAATTACATTTATTGATTTCCATATGTTAAACCAGCCTTGCATCTCGGGGATAAATCCCACTTGATCATGGTGCACAATCTTTTTGATATGTTTTTGTATCCGATTTGCCAGAATTTAATGAGGATTTTTGCATCTATATTCATTAGAGATATTGGTCTGAAAATTTCTTACTTTTATGTGTCTTTGTCTGGTTTTGGAATCAGGGTGATGTTGGCCTTGTAGAATGAATTTGGAAGTACTCCCTCTTTTTCTATTTCCTGAAATAGATTGAAGAGTATTGGTATTAGTTCTTCTTTAAAGGTCTTGTAAAACTCTGCTGTATATCCATTCGGTCCGGGGCTTTTCTTGGTTGATAATCTTTTGATGGCTTCTATTTCCTCATTTGATATTGGTCTGTTTAAGTTATGTATACCTTCCGTACTCAATCTGGACAGATCATATGACTCAAGGAATTTATCGATGTCTTCACTATCTTCTATTTTATTGGAGTATAAGGTATCAAAATAATTTCTCATTATCACAGTATTTATGTAGTGTCTGTTGTGATATTGCATTTTTTATCCCATATGCTAGTAATTTGGGTTGTATCTCTTCTTCTATTTGTTAGCATGGCTAAGAGTCTGTCAATCTTATTTATTTTTTCAAAGAACCAACTTTTAGTTTTGTCAATTTTTTCAATTGTTTCTTTTATTTTGATTTCATTGATTTCAGCTCTGATTTTAATTATTTCTTGCTTTCTACTGCATTTGCTAATGATTTGCTCTTCTTTTTATAGGACTTTGAGATGTAGTGTGAGACCATTTATTTGTTGGCTTTTTCTTTTTTTGGGGGAATGAACTACATGCAATGAATTTTCCTTTTAATACTGCTTTCATAGTGTTCCATAGATTTCAATATGTTGTGTCCATGTTTTCATTTATCTCTAAGAATTTTTTAATTTCCTCCTTGATGTCTTCTGTAACCCATTATTCATTTAGTAGCATATCATTCATTCTCCAGGTGATGTATGAATTTTTCTTCCTTAGTTTATCTTTGATTTCCAAAATTCATTCCATTATGATCAGATAAAATGCATGGTAATATCTCTACTCCTTTATATTTGCTAAGAGTTGCCCTATGGCATAATATACAGTCTATTTTTGAGAAGGATCCATGTGCAGCTGAGAAAGAAGTGTATCTGCTTGATGTTGGTTTATATATTCTATATATGTCAATTACATCTAAGTTATTGTGTTATTGAATTCTATAGTTTCTTTATTCAACTTTTGTTTGGAAGATCTGTCCAGTGGTCAGAGAGATGTGTCAAAGTCACCCTTGATTATTGTGTTGTGGTCTATTTGTTTCTTGAACTTGAGAAGAGTTTGTTTGATGAACATAGCTGCACCATTGTTTGGGGCATATATATTAATGATTTTACAGGAATGCCTTTGATTCATTGGTGGTGAATGGTTCCCTTTAGCAGTATGTAATGTCTTTCTTTATCCATTTTGATTAACTTTAGCTTGAAGTCTATTTTATTTGATATGAGGATGGACACCCCTGCTTGCTTCCGAGGTCCATGTGAGTGGTATGATTCTTCCCAACCTTTCACCTTCAGTCTGTGCATGTATTTTCCTAATAGATGAGTCTGTTGTAGGCAGCATATTGTTGGATTTTTTTAAAATCCAGACTACTAGCCTGTGTCTTTTGATTGGTGAGTTTAAGCCATTGTCATTCCGGGTTCCTATTGAGATATGGTTTGTACTTCCAGCTATGTTTGCTTATTTTTGTTATTTAACTTGATTTGTTTTTCCTCTTTGATTAGTTTTTCCCTTTACTGTACTACCTCCCACTGTTGATTTTTATTGTTGTTTTTCATTTCGTCTTCATTGATTGTTTTGCCCAGGATGCTTTGCAGTGCTGGTTTTCTAGGTGTAAATTATTTTAACTTTTGTTTATCATGGAAGGTTTTTATTTCATCATCAAACCTGAAGCTTAATTTTGTTGGATACAAGCTTCTTGGTTGGAACCCATTATCTTACAGTGTTTGAAATACATTGTCCCAGGATCTTCTTGCTTTCAGAGTCTGTGTTGAAAAATTAGCCATTAACCTAATTAGTTTACCCATAAATGTAATCTGCCTCCTTTCTCTTGTGGCTTTTAAAATTCTCTCCTAGTTCTGTATGTTGGACATTTTCATTATAATGTGTCTTGGTATGGATCTCTTGTAGTTTTGTACATTTGGCATCCTGTAGGCTTCTAGGATTTGGATTTCCATTTCATTCTTCATGTATGGAATGTTTTCTAAAATTATTTCATTGAACAGTTGCTCATTCCTTTGGTTTGTACCTCTATACCTTCCTCTATCCCAATAATTCTTAAATTTGGTCTTTTAATGTTATCCCAAATATCTAGCTACCAACTCCTCTATTGTTGAGTTGTCCTGCATTGTTTGTGTTCCTTTTGCTCCTTGTTTTTTTCATGTTGTTCACATTTCTTTCCAACTCTGTGTGACTGTTTTGTTATTCTTTTCTCCTATAAATTTGTGTTGCTTTTGTATAGCTCCTTTGTGATGGGAGACAATGTTTAGAGATGTTGGGTTCAATTGCGATTTAAAATAAATTCATTAGCTTCATAAAAGGCATACAGATTTTGGTGGCATATAGAGAACTGAGGGTTGGATGTAGGACTTTATTTTTATGGGGATAGATGAGAGGATATGGGGGTTAATATATCTTAGCTACTTTGGAGGAGAACTCTAATGAAGGGGGTTATTAACAGGAGAATAGACAGGAATATTTTGGGGTAGCTAAGTACTTGGGAGGATTACAAGAAGCATAGAAACATTCACCTATTTGCATTTAGTAAATTACATGTAGTAGAAATAGTAATGCTTGGGATGTTGGGAGGGGAAGAGAAGGAGGAAGAAAAGTAGAAAGAAAAGAAGAAGAAAGAAAAAATGCACTCCTAGAATTCTGTTTTCTTCTCTTCTAGTAGGTGGTGTTGTGCATTACAGGTTGAGTCTCTGCCCTCAGGATGTAGGAAGCAATTCGTGTGGGGCTGCTCTCCCTCCCCTGCCAGGTGCCTCTCTAATCCAGGCCTCTTTGGGTTGCTCCTGGTCTCTATCCCCCTCCCTTCTCCTGCTCACCAGGCCCCAATTACTGGGACTCTTCTCCACAGCTCTGGGTTCACTCTGGGTGTGTGGTGCCCTGGCTGCTCCGTTCTTGTGGTCAAGTGAGCGCTCTCTTTGTTGGGTAGTCACCAAATCATCACAGCTGTGGAGAGAGGGAGTTGGAAGCCAGCAACCTGTTCTGACTTATTCCCTCTGATAGCCCACTGAGAGCTGGTGAGAAGGGTTTGGGGTTATCACAACTGGGGATGTGGAATTGGAGATCTGGCACCTTCTCAGTTTCACTGGACTGATTTTCATGCTCACCGAGAGCTGGTGAGAAAAGTTTTTGAGTTATCACATCTGGGTGGAAGTGAGGGCTGGGGGTCACACACCTGTTCCGTCACCAGTCTCGCTGCCTGTTAGATCTGCCCAAAGCTGATGAGGTAGATTTTTCCAAAATGGCGACCACCTGTTTCCACGCTGGAGTGTCCATGTCCAGTGAGGAGGAGGGAATGGGGCTGTTTCTCCACTAAGTCCAAACATCAGTCCTTGATACGGTGCCCTGTGGAGACGTGGGCACTGGACCAAGTCTGTCTGGTGCATTCTGTCTCCACAGAATTTGAGACTGTGCATCTCTATGTGGCCAGAACTCCAGAGCGCTCAATCCCGCCCATCTGCGGCGAGCTGCTGTTCTGCTGGCAGGGTTCCGCACATGGAACAACTTGGAATTTTTCACGTTCTGGACTGTGTTTGAGACCAGCCATTTTTTAAACTGTCACAGGCTCCATGAAGCTTAAATTCATGGGTGGGGGGTCCTATGGGGGGGGGGCATCTGTCCACTAGCTCGGGGTCACACCAGTAATGAGTTCTCCTCTAATCCATATCCAAGAGTTGTTTGTTGAAATGAAACCTGCCTGCTGTTCTTAGAGGAGAAGGCCCATGTGGCTCATCCAGTGGTGTTTGTGTCTTGTAGCCCCTAAACTTGCATCTACCAATGCCTCAGCAGTTGAGCCAGATTTGCCATCAAGTATGAAAGAAAAGACTAAGGTGAGTGGAACCTCTCTGCATGCCATGCCTGTGGGCATTGCAGTGCCCTATAGGAACAGTCCCCTAGGTCTAAAATGTGTATTGACTAAATAGATGGCCCTTGGGGCCTCAGTGCCCACTCAATCTGCATAAACAGGGAAGGCCTGAGTCTGAGCGCTCTGGGCTGGTTTCCTCCGCAGGCCGCACCTCTGAGCTGGGTGGGTGGTCTCGCAGCCTCTTTCACACTTGGCATTTTCAGTTTCTCCTCCAAGGTTATGTGAACCAGGAGCTTCTCCGAGCCAATTCCCACGCCTCAAAGTTCACTATAAAGGCACACAGACTCTTTGCTTCCCATATTCTGGAGGACAAAGATGACCCAGATGGCAGACTGGAATCTCAGCATGAAGGAGCCATCGTTCCCCTTAAAACAGGTAAGTCAGGGGCAGTAAGCCATGGAAGGAAAAGGCAGTGAGCCTCTTTTGTCCTCCTGTAGCAATAATGCCACCAATATGGTCCAGTCTACTACCATGATCTCTCCAAATCAGGGGTTTTGGTCTCCAGTGAGACAGAGCAACACTCCTCAAAGTAAAGGTAGGGCCTGTCCTGACATGTCAGCTCCCACGCTCTGGCAGCCCAGGAGCCATGTGTATCCAGGAGGGGAAGCTGGTTGCAGCTATAGGAGAACATCTGCCTAAAGGAAGCAGCACCCTGACTTGTGAAGTACACATTTCTCTCTCCAGCCAGCCCTTCTGACTTTTCTTCCCAACACACACAATCATGCTGTGGATTATAGGCACTAAAGGTGACTCAAACAAAGGCTGAGCTGGCAATGGACCAGCCCAAAGCAACTCTGACACACTGTAAAGCATTGATGACCATCCCCCGGTCACCCTGGGCTTCTAAGTATGTCTCAAGCAAGCTCTGCAGAGGGTGACGACTCCAGGACATGGCAAGGAAATAATCACATGGCCTTTGGAGAGAAGATTCAAGGTTCTGTGGGCACAGTCAGGCTCACTGCCCTCAGCCAGGTGTGATGTGGATGCTTACCTGTACCACTCCCTCCTCATGTGAGTACCTCCAGAGCCAGTCCACTGAGCTTTTTTGAAGAGCCCAGCATATAAGACTTTATGCATGTTCAGCCCAGAATGGTGTAGATCTCTGACTAGGTCAGAGGCTGCGGTCTGAGGCAGTGTCGAGACCCAGGCTTTGATCTTCAAGATACAGCTTCACCGGCTGGGACAGCAGCAGATTGTTTGCTGACTTTCCTGCCCAGTGTTCTTTGTGTTTAGATGTGGGTGTGACAAAGAGACAGTTGAGAAGGGGGTGTAGAAGGATTTCTTTGCCTGTGTAGTCACCGCACAATTATAAAATGCTAAGCAGAGGTGTGGAAAATTGTAAACAGAGGCGGCACCAGAAGTCACTCTGCCAGGCAGTAAATCTGCTTAGTCAGTCACCACTTGTGTATCCAATGCCACCCACCCCAAGAAGCCTAGAGCCCAGGACTGGAAAGGCCAAGGGGCTTCCATGTCAATGGATTGGGAGTCGAGTGTCTACAAGCCCTTCACTTTTATTTTAAATCTGCAATTTGTTATGGAGGGACCTTGTTATTCATCCATTTACTTATTTTACAAGCAGGGAAACTGAGTTTTTGAGAGGAGCTAGGTCCTGGATGGAATTACGTACGTTGGTGGTAAAGTCAGACTCACAGACCAGACCTTCTGACCCTGCTCTGGTCAGCCTGCTAAAAGATTCCTTCTCCCTCCTGGTTTCCCTTTCATCTCATAGGTAGAGAGGGCCTCACTTAAACATACTGGCTTCGTAGCCTTTTCCCCACCCTTATTTGAGTGGAGGATTTGAGTAAGAAGGCAAAAGAGCTCTAAGTGGAATGTAAGGTCCATGTGTGAGGAAGGCATGAATTTTGGAGCATGTCTGGGGCAGAGTGACCCCTGGATCTTGCCCTCCTGTCTATAGCATGGTAAAAGGATGAGCATTTTCCCTTGCATCCTCTCAGCTCTCACCATATGATATTTGTCCCAGCTCCCAGTGGTCTGTGACCCCAAGTCCTCTCCCAGTAGATGCCACCAAGGAAAGCAGCAAGAAAGGCTTGAAACGGAAGTTGCCAGAAGACCAGTCAACCCCCAAGATCAAGAAGAAGAAGCAGCCAGAGATCAGGGAAGGCTTAGAGGGAGCTATTTTATCAGAAAAGCCCCCCATGCCTTCCAAAGGGACATCAAAGGGAGACAAAGCAAGTGGCATCCGAAAGGAAAAGAAGGGGAAGGAAGGAATCTTGTGACCCCCAAGGGGCCCAAAACAAGCCAGAGGGGAGCTGGGGATGGTGAAGGTCAAGGTTGGAGATCCAAATGTCCCAAGAAGCAAAAGCAAGAAGAAGAAATCTGATAAAGGTAAGTAAGCCCATGTCCTTAGGCCCATGCTGAGTGTGTCCGGGACCCTCAGACAACTGTTGGTTTTCCACCCACGCAGAGGAAGATCCCTGGGAAGTGATTTGTTCAGGGTCTTGGGGGCAGCTAGTGGCAAAGCCAGGAAAGAATCCGAAGCACCTGGTTCAATGGGGAATGTCGGCTCCCCAAAGCCCAGCAATCTCTCTTTGCATCTGGTAGTCACATTCATTTCCAGCTTCAGGCTTCTAGTAGGCCCAGGCTCAGGCTGCATCCTGATCATTGCAGAGAATGGTATCCTCTACCCCTGTGCCCCATGTCAAATTTTGGAAGAGCCTATTTCTACGTCCAGCTGTGGGGTGCTTATTGGACCAGAACGCCTGAGTCCTTTTCATCTCTCTAGACTTCATTTTGTCATGTATTGATACCTCTGCTGGAGTCTGCACTCAGTGGGTCCTTGTAAGTCTTCATGCCAGCACAAGTACCTAGAGAACTGAGGCTCAGAGTAGCAGTCTTCTCATGGCCACAGGTTTTCACTGGCTCCAAATTGGCCACCCTTAGCACACTGTGGGCATTGGAGTTTAACCAGTTTGACACAGATTCACTGTGAATCTCTTCTTCTTTCCTCTAGATTATTTGTGGGTGTCTTCCATCGAATGGCATCTGTTAGCCTGGGAGGGTTCATCTTTCTGGGTGCCGACGACCAGACCCACTGCTGGCTGTCAGACATGGGCAGAGAGAGTTCCTGAGTGGATGCCACTCGTGCACTTCCATGAAGAAAGGGGGCCCCCGTGAGAACCCTGCCTTCTGGGCAGCAGCAGAACCTGTGCTGAAGCCCAAAGCTGCTGTGACTGTGACCCTGGTACCCAGGGTCAGACTGGCTGGAGTTGTCATCAGGGTGCCACAAAGAAGAAAGGGTGTCATGGTGGGACTCTGAACAGCCCCTCAGAACCCCTTAATAAATGTGCCTGGCAGTGCCACAGCCAGCCTGGCAAAGCTTGCATTTGATCTGTATATGATCTAACATTTCCTACTACCTGATGGTGGATGCTGTAGAGAGATTGTTACAATTTGAAAAGAATGACAAGAGGAAGGGGGAGTGGGGCAGGGGCACAAAAGCTGTGCATGTTGGCATTTCTCCCTGGGGTCAGTTCCTATGGTGTAAGTTAGAGCTCTGTTTAAAAAGCACCTCCGGCAGGTGCAGACAGGCATTCTTCCTGTTAACCAGGTGCTATGTTCAATGACCCTCAGGTGGCACCTAACAACACATGGTCCAGCGACCCCTGTGGTGTGTGAGAGGAAGTGGGCATCTGCAGCTCCAGTGGCTACATAGGGGCATGCAGTCCCTCAGGAAGGCTGATCCCTACTCCACTGCTCTGCCTCCAGGCTCAGACGCGGCCTGGACCAGTGCTGGAAACAGCAGTGCTTCCTCTTTCTTAGTGGAGTCATCCCTGGAAGGTGAGAAGATGAGATGGAAAAGTCACTGTACTTTGGATTTTATGGCTTTACTAATGAAGTGCACGTGTAGAAAAATTCAGAGAGAAATCATAGGAATCTAACAGTGTCGTGTCTACCCTGGAGCCATAGTACATGATCCTGCCTTGCCTAAATTTCCCCCTATTGGGGAAAATATCAAAAGCAGAATGACTGCATGGATAAGGTAAAATTCTCATTCAAGATGGATACACTTCTAGGAGGTGGTAGGAACTGGAAGAAGGTTGGGCATGGTTGGAGGAAGACCTGAACTAGGTTTTGCCTTTAGCAAGTATATGTTGGCCCTGTCGGCTCCTCTCAGTACTCATTCTTCTGGTAGTAGTCATCCTCTAACACCTATTGATCTTTCTCCATCCTCTTCTCAGCCTCATTCTCTCTCTCCCATTCTATTCCCCTTTGGAAACAGCTGAGGAACTCTCCACTGCCACACACTATGGCTTTATTGACAGACTCAGTGCACAACCAAATGGAAAGCTATGAAACCTGAAAAAAAAAAAAAAAAACGTAGAACTATACTTCTATGTTATTTTCCTCAAGTATTGCCACAGTGAGGACAGGCTGACCAGCACAGAAACCACATTGAAGTCATGTTCTTCCATTGTTGGTGCCTGCCTCCTTGTGGACCAGGCTTCCTAGAATGGAGGCCACATCCCAAATGCTGCCCTACTGAGAACAATGGTTTCAAAGACCAGCAAAGGGACTGATTCCCTTCAACATAGTGTTATGGTCTAAGGATTCCACGACCCCCAGTTGGATTCAAACAGCCAGCATCTCCTTCTGAACACTTGTTTCCTGCAGCCCTCCTCTAGCCTAGAGCCTGTTCTCCATCCCTTCTGGGTTGGATGTGTGGATCTCTGCTATAAAGTTCTTAGCCTACCAAGGCCCAGACTTCCCGTTCCATAAGACTCTACTAACCTAACCGTAGGTTAAGATAGGAGTAAATTTATCCTAGAACTCATAGGGTTCATGGTTTTCAGTGTACATAGGCTGGGATCATGGCTACTGTGGGTGTTTGTCTCACAAAACAAGAACAAAACAAAACAAAAAAGAGCGCTAGAATTGTTGACAGATCAGCTTTGTGGTAGATGTGTTCAGGAAGCCCTCATCTGACTTTAGTTAGGGATCATCACCTGGCTATTGTGATCACTCCTTGGCAAGTGGATTCAAGTTAAGAAAATGGTGGATATGTCCAAACACAGATGGTTCAGGCTGTCTCCCAGCCTGTATTCTCTTTCCAATTTTATCCTGTTATTGCTTTCTAGAATACTGGCGAGGCTCTGCACAGGCAGTGGTTTTCTGGTCACACAGAAGGCTTTCAATAGTACGGCTTCAGTCCACAAAACTCTCAGTTCCATCCGGAGCCCCTGCATCCCCATGTTCCTCTAAACCACTCCTATCAGAAACCATGGAACCAGACTGCTCCTGGAAGGAGGCTTTCCTCCTTACTCCTCACTGATGTCAGCTGTGGATTCCTGTTTGTGCCCAGGGGAGGATGCCTGGTGGGGAGTTGCATGAGCCAATGGGGCAGATCATAGAACCTCGAGACCTTACACCAGCATGAGTGAGGTTTTCTTTGTGCATGAGTGCAACACACCCTGTTGGATGTTCTGGGGCTCAGAGACTACTCTTTGTTGTCATAAGTTGACCTGACTCCACATCCTCATCTGATTGTTCTGCTTACTCTAATGGTTGGTGATGACTTGTCCCTGCTCATAATCTTCTGGCTCTTCCTCATTGAGGAAGTTTAGCTCCAGGGCCTGGCAGATGACTGCAGGAGCCCTATCCTGGCAGGCCCTGGAGCATCATGGGAGACAGGGCTTCTGGAAAGGGGCCTTTCAGTGACTACTCAAGGACAGTGGAGAGAGACACTCAGGAGGCGCCTCAGCTCTACATCTAAGGGTCCCATCCATGACCTACGACCTGGGGTTGGCCTCCTGGTAATCGTGTGGACTCTTCCGATGGGCTGATAGCTCAATCCTTGTACAAAGGACTGCCTGGACCTTCCATGGCTCTTTGTGGGGCCACATTCCACTCAAGGTGAAACCCCACACAACTTGTATATAGAAACGGTTTTGTCCCACCAAGATGGGAGGAAGGGGACAGTGGCCCCCAAGATCCCAGGTCTGCTCAGGGATGCAGGCTGCATTTGGGGTGGCCCAGCCAAAAACAGACTCAGGAACAAGACCACACACAGGAGTGCTGAAAGACAGCCACGAGAGCTCCCGGCCTCCAGAGGCTCAGTGATGACTGTGGTATAGGAGGGCACCTCATCTGGCAAGGGTGGTCCTGGGAAAGGGCTTCTGTCCAGCAGGTGACCTGAACATTTAGTGTGCTTGCTCAACATCCATATCAATTCTGCAGAGAGACGCGCTCAGCTCCTTATTCAAGGAACATGCAGAACCTCATACTACTGTCCTTCTTCATGTACATCAGCATTCTCCATCCCATAGAGGGGGAACCTGCAGCCCAGATCCTGTCCTGTTCTCATCTACCACCCATACTTGCCACCTGACATACGAATTCCTTCAGACTTGGATGTGGACATACTGTTGCTTTCCCTCATCACAGCAAGACCTTAACACTGACCTCTTCCTTCTTCATTCCCATCTATCCTTCCTGACCCACCAGAAGCTCCAATTGAAGAGAGCATGAGAAGTCCATGGTATTGGATTAGTGTTTGTTCCCTGCCCATTTTGAGAACCAGAGGACACCCTTGCAGCCAGGCTTACCAGGGCAATTTTGCATCCTTTTTGATCTGCTTCTCTAACCAGGTGCAAATCAAGCAGGTTTCACCAAACTTTTTGTGGAACAGTGGCCTTGAGGAATTGAAGTTGATCTGAGAACTGCTGGGGATGAAACACCAGTAAAGCCCAGAAATGGAAAGCCACCCCAGCCTGGCAGTTGGCTCTCTGGGCTTTCTAGAACATATGTCCAGGTGATGAGGCTTCTTGTCTCCTTGTGTGATTCTGGAATGGCATCAGGAGTGAAGCATGAATAACATAGGGTTTTACATCCTTTCTCTTAACCTGGGCCCACTTGTTGGTGGTTCATTTTCTAATACATGGAAAAATAGATGATTCCATGGTCAGGGACATTCACTTCTGCAGAGAGGTGAGGAAGATTGTTAGGTGACACTCAAGGATTATACCAAAAGACACCTCCAGCCTCTGAGAGTCTCCACCAGGGCAGGCCTGCACCAGACTTGAGAGCCCTCCGATCCAGCTACAGTGCCACCAAAGACTCCCTCAGTGGTTCTTCCCTGGAGGAAGCACTATGCAGCCAAAAGTCCCTACACACTCTATGTCTGTGGAGTCGTTGCACAAACTCCCTGCTCCCTTCTTTTGGTGTCACCTAGAGTCCTGGATTCTTCTTACAAACTCTACATGGGTTCTAAGCAGATGTCTTAGATGTGCCATGTCATGAGCTCCTTTCTTATCTTCATCAGCATCTCCATGCCTCAGTCTTTGCTAGACAAATGTGTCAGTTCATCAGTCTCTTGAAAACAGAGCTTTAAGCCCCTTTCCCCGAGTCTGGTGATGCTGGCACTGAGCCCTCCTAAGCTGCCTGTGGGTTCTGCATCACTTGTCAGCTCCTCTGTCCAGCAGACAGCCTGCCTGCCCCCTTGGTCATCTGATACCCTGTAACTAACATGAAAGGGGACAGGGGAGTAGCCAAAGGAATAAATGCTATAAAATCCACATCTCCTTCCTTCACTCTGCTGGGGAAAGTCATTAAGAAGGGCAGGTGAAGGGGAGAGTAGGTGCTGGTCATCTCAGCACTTGGAACACAGCGTGAGGAGGACATCTCCTGGGATGGATGTTGGCAGCAACAGAAGGGTTGATAATAAGGGAAAATAATAACTTCATGGTGCACAGACCTAGCAGCTGCTAACTTAGGCGATCTCCTGCACATCATCATGAATGCAGCAAGTTAAAATTCTTTCCACCTGAGAGGATGTGACAAAAAAATCACTTCTGTGATCCCTACCAAAGACTTACACCTGAATCTAATGATGATGAAGCATCAAACAAACCAAAACCATGGCACTTGCTGCCGAGGAACTGGCCAATAATCTTTGAAACTGTCAAGGTCACGAAAGTCAAAGATGGCTCCAGAGAGATGTGATGGATAAATGTAGTGTGTGATTCCAATGGGTCCACTGCGGCAAAATCACAGGACAGGCAGTTCTCAACTCCTGATGGCTGGACTTAGATTCTTTGATTCTACAATGGTGCAAAAGTGGCCTGTGCTCAGTGGAAACCAAACACGCAGTTTTGAACTTGGATCTTTTCCTGGGGATGTGCCTGGTCCTCTCTGATGTGAGGCGGTTGCAGCCTGCGATCCAGAGGTCAGGCAAGTGACGGTGTATGTGCCCTGCTGCCAAGCTGGGAGGAACAAGTGGGTGTATCCCATGCGTTTCTGAGTTGCAGTGTGTTTGCCTTATGATGGGTATAAAAGGACGTAACCCCGCCATGAGTCCTGACACTCATGTGTGGACACTTGGAAACACATGAGGGATCTGAGGCTCAGAGGGTAGGAGTGTGCCAGGTTCATTTTCTGAATTGGTCAGCTCTACTGCTGTGTAGGAGGATGTCCCTGTTTGTGTGAAACATACACCACACACTCTGCGGATGGTGGGGGTGTAAGTCAGTGGCTTATTCCTTAATGATTCAACTTTCTGAACATTGGAGGTTGTTAAAAACAACAACAACAACAAAAAAGCACACTCCACAGGCAACTTGAAGCCCTTCTCAGGGCCTGCTAACTAAGGCACATAAGTGAGGTAAGGGGAAGGGCTGGACTTCCTCTAGGGCACTTGTCGCCTGCCATTCATTCAGGATGCCATTCATCATGGCGGAGTTCCAGTCCTTCACCTGCCACCTGTGCCTTATGGTCTGCGAGGGACTTGGATGTGTTTTTCTATTTTTCACGGTACCTTTCTGGAGTAGGCAGATTATTCTTCCATGTAATATATAGATCATAATGGTGATAATAATGGGCAACACTTACATGGCACTCCTATGGGCCAGGAAATTGTCTAATGTTTAGAATGATAACTTAATTTTTATAATTACCCTTAGAAGTATATTGTGGTTACTTTGTCTTACAAGTGAGGGAACCATGGCACAGAAAAGTCAGGTAACTTGTGTAATGCCACAAAGCTTGAAAGTGATGGAGCCAGGGTTTAAATCAGGCAGTCAGACTCGAATACCAGATGCAGGGGAAATAGGTGCAAGGAAGCTGGATCCCTGGGCTCCATGGAGCTCAGACTCCATGGGGTGTGTCAGAGCCTCAGGTGAGGTGCTCACCAGTGTCCGTGCTGCCTCGAACACGTCAGGAGGGGCAGCTGGGCGAGCTGCTGGCTGGCCAGTCTCCGGGCTCACAGGGGGTGCTGTCTTCTCTTTTCCCTTGAAGGTCACCTGGTGGGTGCTCTGGACGCTGTGCTGCAGAGCAACGCTGTGTCACTCTGTTTTAAATTCTGCTTCAAGTTCCTGGTCACAGGTGTCTTCTCCCATAGCATGTGGGGAGTTACTGAATGGATCAGATGTTTCCTGGGCCATAGCCACTGGTGAGTCTCGTTCCGTTGGAATGTTCCAAACCCTAAGGTCCGAGCATGCTGAGCATCTGCATGTGGGTGAGCCTGAAGGTAACCCCCGAGAGCCTCACCTGCTTTCCAGGCGCACCCTGTGCTCTCCTCCTCAACACATCTGTCTCTTTAACCATAAAAATCACATAAATCTGTGAGCATAGCCATGCCAGGCTTCTGAGTGGTGGGGTTCAGGGTACTCACACATAGTTGGGCATGATATGGACATTTCCTTCGTAGTCTTGTTCCTAACTTAACAGATGAGTTCCAGGTGTGTGCACCTGTGGTAATGACCTGGGGGAAAAGTCCTAGGGCTGCATCTGACTTCTCAGTCTTGACCCAATGTTCCGTGTTTGCACCAAGAGACTGAATCACTGGGCTACTGGGTGCTGAGGAAGTTTAGAAATCCTGCCTCCTCCACCTGCCGGTCCTGTTCCTCCTGGGTGTTAGCTCTGTAGCTGCTCATGTTCCTGGCATTATTACAGCCCAAGAAGCCCCTTCCATTATAAATAAACCCCAAACCAGGTCTTTATTCACAGGAACTAAGTGATCAGCCTTCCAGAAATTAAAGAATAGGGAAAATAATCATCTATAACTCTTATCCAGTGATAATCTTATGTTTACACATATGTATACATGAAGAAAAGGTTTTAGGTTTTTTGGATTTTTTTCTTAACACTTTACTAGGTACCATAAACTTCTAATATCACTTCTTGTCTGCTAGCAAATTTCCCCTGGAAAAATACAGAACGTACAAAGAAGAGATTTCTCATTCACTTCCACCTTCCTGTGCTAATCACTGTTCACATCTCATTGTTTCTTTAAGTCTGTTTATTTTTTTTCATTTGTGTTCCATTGTAATTGTACATAATGGGACTCATAATGATGTATTCATACTTGTACATAATAATTTGGTAAATTTCATTTCCCAGTACCTCCTTGTTTGCAATTAAGACAAATCATTCTATTTTTATATAAAGTGATGGAAAAAATCATGTATGCTCAATTTAAAGAAGTTAACATTGAAAACTACAAAGAAGAAAATATCTAGGCACACCCGTAATCCCAGCAGCTTGAGAGTTTGAGGCAGGAGTATCACAGGATCATAGTCAGCCTCAGCAACAATAAGGCACTAAGCAACTTAAAGACCCTGTGTCTAAGTAAAATACACAATAGGACTGGGGATATGGCTCAGTGATTCAGTGCCCCTGAGTTTAATCCCTGGTAACTCCCCCACCCCTCCTCAAAATAGATAAGAAAATATCCATTGCCACAAATTTTACCCATGCAAAGTAACCCCAAAGGTAGTTACCAAGATGGGTAGAAGTGCTGTTATTAATGTAACTTGTCTACCAGTTCTATTTTTTAACAAAGTATGAGGTTTAGTTGATTTAATTGAAAGGAAAGGAATGGAAGTAAAATAAACACTTATTTGAAGTTTATTTTTTAATATAAGAAAAATTATTTTTCTAAAAGATTCAAGTAAGGGTAAGGGAAGAGATTTTTGGAAGCTTTGTAAGGTTAGAATTATGGTATTTGAGAAACAGCGCTTCAGTTCTGACTATGTTCATTGAAAACCCATCCTATAGGACCAGGGTACAGCATTCTATTTTGAGGGGTGCCTGGGTTGAACTTGGAGGTACTCGACCACTGAGCCATGCCCAGCCCTATTTTGTATTTTATTTAGAGACAGGGTCTCTCAGATTTGCTTAGTGCCTTACTTTTCCTGAGGCTGGCTTTGAACTTGTGACCCTTCTGCCTCAGCCTACCAAGCTGCTGGGATTACAAGTGTCCACCATTGCACCCCAGGGTACAGCATTTTTATTCTCTCTCTGCTTCCGCCACCTGTCATCTTAAAAAGTAGTTAACATTACGTCATAATTCTAATTCTGTCCTGTAACTGAGTTTTCTGTTATTCTTTGTCTTGGCTCTGCATTTACATTGCTTTAATGCTTCTACTTGGGTATGGCTCTCCCATTCCAGAATCATTTATTTTGGTTAGTCTTTTAACTGGATGAATTTCTGATTGTTTGTTGTTGTTGTTGTTTTCTTCTAGTGGTGTCACGAGGGTTCTGTTCTCTGAATGTTTTCGCATGAATAAATACGTGCTCCTAACTTTCGGACTTGAGTGATAGCTTGACTGGATATGATAGTCATGGGCTACACGCTAGAGCTGCCTGGCTGTTGCTCTAGGGTCTTCGGTATGTGAGGCAGCAACATGAGAATTACCAGTCTGGTCTGAATCCCTCCTCTGAGTCCCTGCTTCTCACGTGATGTGCTTTCAGTGCAAACAACTCTGCCTTTGTCATTGATATTTAGTAACTTTATTAGAATCTGTTACCGCTGCATGCATGTGTTAACATTTTCTGTAACTGTGCTCTTACATCCTGCAGATGGACTTCTGTAATTATTTTCTTATGGGAAATTTCTTTGTCATTCTGCATATTTATTATATTTTGCATTCTGTTGGTTGTATTCTCCACTTTAGAGACATTTTATGTTGGACAGTTTTGTTGCCATTTCATTTTTTTGTTTTTCTTTATCTGTGCTTTTCATCTGTACTGTGCATTCCATGCATAACTTTATTGAGTTGTCGATACAGTTTTCAGAAGTGTTTTCTGTACCTCAATATTAACTTAGTTACTAGTTTTGTCAGGTTGTTTGATCCTCAGTTCATTGCTCTATGCCTTTAATCTCCTTTTTCATTTTTTATTTTCTCATTTCATCTGTGGGTTCCTGTTTGCTGAATTCATGTTCTTAGTTTATTGCTTTGGAGCACAAAGCATTTGTGAGAAGTTCCTTTTCTTGGAGTGTTCATTTTCTTCTAGGTTGTACCTCCATCTTCACAACCTTTGTCCTCCTCTGTTTCTTTTCTCTTGCTGTTGTGTGTATGGTTGCTGTGCTGTTTCTCCTCATCTTGGGCATTGTTATCTGAGACATTAGAGAGGCAGTAGTCTGGTGGGACTTTTTAACTTGGGGGCAGAGCAAACAGAACTGGTCTGCTGCTTGTCTAGGCATGGGGTGTGCTTAAGAAGTGGGTTCCTTTCCTTGCGTTTCTCCCAGATCCACTCTATCCTAGGATAAAGAGTGGATCTTGCTCTGAATTTGGAGTTGTTGATACAAATATTCAAAATTTTGTCTCCTTGCTAGGCTGGCTCCTTCGGGGGAGATGGCAGAGTAGGGAGATAGCTCCATCTTTGCTCTATTCCTGAATGTGCCCCTTCAAAACTACAGCCATGCAGTGTTATTCTGAATGGGTGCCTAGCATTCAACCCTGTGGCTGTAGCTTAATTCACTCATCTAGTCCTTTATTAGAAACTTAATTGGTTCTAGTTTTTCAGTACTTTAAAAACAATCAATGGGGATGTAGCTCAGTGGCAGAGCACTTGCCTAGCATGTGAGAAGCACTGGGTTCTATCCTCAGCACCATTAAAAAACAAACAAACAAACAAACAAACAAACAAAGGCATTCTGTCCATTTACAACTAAAAAAACAAAAACAAAAACAAACAAACAAACAAAAACCAATCAAACATCTGTTCAATTCAAATTTCCAGGACACTTGCCATCCTCAATGACAATTCATTTGAAATGTCTTGTGCCTGCTGAGCACTAGACACCTGTGTGGTGTTGGGGATACATCAGTCTCCTCCATCCAGCTTTGCAGGGCCATGCAATGACAAGTCCAGGTGAGAAGCAGGCTAGGACAACCAGAGGACAGGACCTCGGAAGACAGAGCACATAATGGAGAGTGGCTACACAGAAGGTTGTGTAAATATTGCCAAAGGGGGTGTACATAGACTGGCAAAATGCCTGCCAGAAAGTTTGCTTAGCTTCCCTGGTTGCCCATGCCCCACTAGGGCAGCAGTTTTGGGCAGATTTAGTTCCCTCTTTCTTCTGAGCCAGGTTCTGCTTCCTACAGTTTGCCCTGGGCTGGATTTTTGCCTTGTGCCTGACACAGGCCAGGTTGGCCAGTGCCTCACCTTCTGCCCTCACTTTGCCCACAGGAGGTGTGAGTCATGAATTGTTCTTTCCAGGGTGCTCTTCTTGAGGTAAGGATGGGAGTTGGGGTAGACGTTGGTCTGGGGCTGTGGTGTTGACTCAGATGCTTGGGCTTCTGCAGGCATTACTTGGGCATCTTGTGTGTTATTGACTCATCATGGTTAATATTTCATGGTGTGTTGAGCATTGAGAGAGGATCCCTGCCCGGGAATTTGGGTGAGATAAAGTAAGAAAACAGAGGAAGGGCCCTGGTGAATCCAGCACAAAGATAGAAATAGGAAGAGCAGCCTGTGAAATGATCCCTATCTTTATGAGGCTCCTGTGTGGCAGGACAGGGAAGGATGGGGGGAACTTTCGAGTATTTTTTCTTTTCCTTTTTTTCATGGTTCATGGGTGAACTATGTTATTTGGCAAGTCATCTGTGGATAACAGGTTGGGAGGAGAGACAAGTTGTTATTACTATTTTAATTTAACATGGACAAACGTATCCCAAGGTCTTATGAAGACGCCTAGCTTTAGGGACAAAGATACGTTGTGAGGAGTGGCTGAGTGGCTTGGGGCTCATGGACAGGGAGCATGTCTCATCTTTCAGGTTAGAGCTCAGACGCCCATTCCCGACACTGGTGGTCAAGTCACCATCATTTACTGACTTCTTCCCTGTCTCCCTCATGGAAATAAAAGTTCTGGAAGTCATTGGCTGATGACCCTCCTATGCCCAGAACAGCACTGGGCATGTAGCCCGTGCCCAGTGAAGCATGGGTGGGTAGATGGTGGGGAAGTATGGAAAGAAGGTGACCGAGGCACCATGGTGAAGACTTGTAAGGGGAGTGAGGTGACGTGTCCAGATGACCCCTGACTTAGGGGGGTCAGACTGGAGGATTTTTTGACTTCACAGTGATGTAAAAGCACAACTATACATTCTGCTTTTCACTTTGGTACAGAATCCAACAAATTACACGAGCTATTCAATACTTAATGAGAAATAGGATTTCAACACTGTATGAGAAATAGGCTTTGTATTTGATGGTTTTGCACAAATGCAGGGTAATGGAAGTGTTCTGAATAAGTGGAGGAGAACTTAGGCTAAGCTATGGTGTTTAGTGTCTTAGGTAGTAAATATAGTTTTTATTTATGGTAATCTCAACTTATGATGAGTTTATTGGGAAGCAACCCCATTGTAAGTTGAGGAGCATCTGTAATTACAAATAAGACTTCTCGGGCCCTTTCTGATAACCCAGGTACAGGGATATTCCAGGGGAGGGTATAGGCCTACTCATGATTACTGAGCACTCAGGGAACTTGCAAGTTAGATATTGTGTTTCTTTATTTAAACAAAACTTTTTCTTATAAAATATACATAACCAAATTTACTCTCCTAACGATTTCTAGGTGTGCACATTAGTTGCATTAAGTACTTTCACAATTAGTTGCATTAAGTACTTTCACAGCCATCTCCAGAACACTTCTCAAGTTCCTAAACTGAATCTCTGCACCCATTAAACAACTACTCTCTGTGCCCCCTCACCTGGAAGTTGCCATTCCACTTCTCGTCTCTGAATTTGCTGAGGAACCTCATCTGGTGGACTCATACCACATTATCCAATGACTGGCTTAGTTCACTTGGCATAGAGTCTTCAGGGCTCATCCACGGTGCTGTGTGTATCAGGACGTCCTTCCTTGTCAGGGCTGGATGATATTCCATTGTATGTCTGCTTTCTTTATAGAATCAGAGATGATGGTTGGCCCATGAGTAGCAATAAGGACACAGTACATGGAACCAGGAGTCTGAATACCAGGAGCTAATCCCCACTCAGGTTGGGGCCTGGGAGAATAAAGTACGTGGAGAGGAGCAGGAGTGAGGAGAGGACCCTGAACCCCAGTGAATTTGACCCTAAGCTGTGACAAGTTCTCTAGGGCCCTGGAAGAATGAGGACATTTGCTTCCGGTTCTCTGTACCTGGTGGTCTTGGTTAGTCGTGGACCCGTTCTGTTTTGAGAAGTCCAGAGCATGCCAAGCTGCACCTTGGTTCTTCTCATAAGTTCCCATGTGAGATGCAGCACTGGCACGTTCCTTCTGGTAGCTGGTTCTCAGTGCTATTTCTGTGTTGTTGAAATACTCACTTTTCCTCACCATGACTTGGAGAACTGAGTACATTGTTGCCTTTGCCTGGTTTCCAGGAAGCAGAAAAAAACACTGGCGAGGACTGCAGGACTTGGAGTTTTCTGCCTAGAATCATTCCAAGAATTGATTTGCTTATGCACTAATTTGATTTGTTTTACTGTAGATTTAAGACTTAGGTGGACTGTCTTTTCTGATTCCCAAAAGAGGACTTAGAGGCACAGCCGGGGAGGGTATGCTCCCTGGTGAACATGGCTGCAGAAGCGGAGGCTCTGAGAAGTTCACAAACCTTTTGTAGAGATAATAACACTCATGTCTTTACTGATCTGAGTTTGGCCTTCTGACCTTCACATTGTGTATTTGTTTGTAGCCGCCCGTGTGCAGAGTTTTCCCATTGCTAGCAAATCTGTCCCATGGGTCTTGAAATGAAAGGAAGTAGGAAAACAGGAAAAGAGAAAGGAGCTTTATTGTAGTGGGAGGGTCAGGAGATGGGCTTCCTTGGGCTGGTGGGCAGGATGTTCAAGCAGAGAAGAGGAGATGCACACCCCCGCCCCCTGGTGCACAGGGGCATGTCTGCATCTTGGGAGATAAAATGTGTATACTCAGCCTTGGTATCTGTGGGTTTAGCATCTGCAGGTTCAATCAACTGCAGATCAAAAATATTCAGAAAAAAATTGCTTCTGTACTGAACATGTACACACTTGTTCTCATTATTCCCTGAATGATATAGTATAACAGCTATTTACATATCACTTAAAGTGTATTAGGTATTATGAGTAATCTAGAGATAACTTAAAGTGTACAGGAGGATGTGCCGGGTTATAGGTCAGTACTGTATGCCATTTTATATAAGGGGCTTGAGCATCCCTGGATTCTGGTGTCTCTGAAGGATTCTAATAGCAATCCTTTACAGATACTGAGGGACAACTATAGTTTGAAGAAAGCTTACCTAATAGTTCAAGTTTGGAAAGTGAAAAAGAAATCCTTTTGAAATTTTAAAGATCACAAAAGGAAGCCGAGATAATTTTGTTCATCAAAACATTGTGTATGTTCTTAAAAATGGAGAGTCCTAGGAATTATGCCTTCTAGTTAAATATTCTCCTTTCCTTTCTCAGGCTTTCTGCATTTGTTCCTCTCAAGAGCACGGCAGGAGGTGTAATTGTCAGTCTTTGGAGAGGGAGGAGCAGGGTGCAGGAGCTTCGCCATTTGCAGGCCATGTAGGACACAGGGTGCTGCTCCGGAGGCTCAGCTGTGGGCTAAAAGTACGCTTTCAGAATGTTCAGATGCACAGTCTCTTATCTGCTCCTTTGACGTGGCTTGTGATTTTGTTTTCTTGTATTTTGCATCACCATTTGTTTTGTATTTGGAGAGAGAGTTTTATTGAAGAGGAAATGTTCCAGGGTATATCAGATTAGCACCTTCCTGAATTCTGTGCCAGGGTGGCAAAGCATGGATATGCCAACTAGATTGTTTTTCCAAGCCCAGAACATACTGGGTGCTTCAAGGAACATCTGCAAACAGCCCAGCTATAGGACAGTTAGAATTTTCAGGTCCACACTTAGGTCAGGTAGCATGAGTTGGCACACTGTTTTTAGTTGCTCAGTGTCACCTTAGGACAACACTAGCTGGAGATTCCCATGTGCAGCACAATTCCCCAAATGGCTGAGGGGTACCTGCCTACACATCTATTATAGAGTTCTATCAACAGCCTCTTTTTAATTTTTTTAAAAAAATTTTTAAATTTTTTTTGTTAGTTGCTCATGACAATACAATTATCTTGACATATCATATATTTGATTCAGATAGGTATGAATTCTTATTTTTCCACGTGTACAGGTTGCAGGATCACATTGGTTATACGGCCATGTATGTATATCACCAGCCTCTTAATGTTTTTAAATAAGGTCGTGTTGCTTATGCACACAAAATGACATTCACTGAAGGTCTCCTCCTTCCATGAGGCATGTCATTTATAGTTATCTAAAAAGCAGGTGGATGCCAAGTCTGACCTTTAGTACATTTCGAGGTCAAAACTGATGTTAAAAAATACCTTGGGGCCTGATGCATTGCTGGAGTCCCAGCAACTAGAGATGAAGTGAGAGGATCACACGAACCCAGGATTCCAGAACAGACTGGACCACATAGTGACACCCATTTTTAGAAGAATAAAACCCCCCAAACCACAAAACCTTAAGCCTGGAGTGAAATCTTACAGGTCGTCTAACTTCCTGACTGGGTCTAGCAGATGTCTAGCTTTATCCTTTTCAGTTGTAGATGGTTCTTAGTGATCAACCATCTTTCCCACCCCCATGTCCCCTCCTTTACCTTCTCTCCCCTTTGTTCTATCTAGAGTTTGTCTAATCCACCTATGCTTTCCCCCTCCAACCCCATTATGCATCAGCATCCTTATATCAGAGAAAACATTTGGCATTTGTTTTTCTGGGATTGGCTATCTTCACTTAGCATTATATTCTCTAACTCTATCCATTTAACTGCAAATGCCATGATTTTATTCTCTTTTAATGCTGAATAGTATTCCATCGTGTACATATACCACATTTTTGCTCTCCATTCATCAACTGAAGGGCATCTAGGTTGGTTCCATAGTTTAGATATTGTGAATTGTGCTGCTATAAACATTGATGTGGCTGTGACCCTGCAGTATACTGTTTTTAAGTCCTTTGGGTATAGACTGAGGAATGGGATAGCCCAAGGCCCTTGATATTCTGTTCCATGCCTTGTCTGTTTTATTTGCCAGTGTATCCTAGAAATCACCCCATACCAGACTGGTTTGTTCTTCTTTCATTTTGTAGGAAGTACAATTGTTTATGCAAACGTGTGTTTGTATCGTTTTCCACCTTTGCCATGACAAATAATACCCTGAGCTCAAAAAAATCCTTATATTAAAGTGGCATATTTTTGGATAACAATATTGATACATGACACTTGAAAGATAACATGCTCTAAATGAAAGGAAGGAAGGAAGGAAGGAAGGAAGGGAAGAAGGGAGGGAAGGAGGAGGAAAGGAAGGAAGGAAAGAATAAAGGAAGGAAGGAAGAGAGAGAAAGAAATAAGAGGAAAAAAAACCAGGAGAATGAAAGTCTGAGGAGGCGATGCTGGGGGGAGTCTGAGAGTACAACTTTGCATTTGCTCCCCCCTCTCCTTTGGCCAAATACAAAGGACCTGAGATTTGGGGCTTTCTTAATCATATCCTGGATACTTGGCTGCTCTATAAAACTTGAAAAAATTCCTTTTGCTTCAATCTGTGCCTGTGGCCAGACACTGAAGCCTGCAAAAGATGGGAGGCTGTATGGCCACTATCCTGGCTGTACCTGGAGCCAGTGGATCCTCTTCTCAGCCATGCCTGTTGCTCTAGAGCCTAATAAATCATGAAGAAAAGAATCAATTTCACCAGCCCTCAGGTTTGTTTCATAAGTTATTTAAAATTAGATTATTTCAACGTTAGTGCCCACATTTAATTTCTAAACTAGTTCATAGAGTAAGGATTTGGTAGCATGCCCTAAAAATCAGCCCCATCTTAAGGAACTCTCATAGGAAAGTCCTATAAAACAAAAATGAAAATGTTAATAAAAAAGGGGCAGATAACCACAGATTGTCACCCACTAGAAACAAGCCACAGATTATATTATAGACCCTTCTATCACCACCACAGATCACAAAAGTCCCTTCTTGTTGGTGATTATTGGCAAAACAATTGTAGTATCAGAGTGCTCTGCTGTCTTCTGCACATCCAGTGCAGGGGGAGTACTTCAAGCCTCTGGAAGCTGGGCCAGGAACCCTGATTCTACCTTCAAAAACACAAACTGTGCAGTGGCAGCACGGTGCATAAGGCTTTGCAAAATGTTATACCAACCTTTTTGAATTTATCGAAGATATCTGTTATGTTTTAAAAAGTCTTATTCTTATCTCCTATATGGGTCATTCCTCAGGGTCATTGTGAGTTCACACCCAGGACCACTCATTGGGTCCCTGTATCTCTTGTGTTAGTCAGCTTCCCATCACTATAGCAGACACCTGAGATAACTGACTTATGATAGGTCCGTTTTGGCCCACAGTTTTGGAGGTTCCAGTCCATGATTGGTTGGCCCAGTTGCTTTTGGGTCTGTGGCAGAATAGCACATCATGACAGGGGCTTATGGCAGATCAAAACTGTTCACCTCATGGTGAGCAAGGAAACAGAGAGAGGAAGGGGCTATGGTCCCGTTGTCCCCTTCCAGGGCACACCCCTTGTGATACAAGGACCTCACCAGACCCCACCTTGTACAGTTCCACCGCCTCCCAATACAGCACCCTGACCACTGAGCCTTTAACACCTGGGCCTTTGGGAGACTTTGAAGATCCAAACTGTAGGGAGGATTTGGAAAATAATTAGAGAATTGAAATTCTCCAAGTCTTAGAAGTCAACTGCTTCAACCAAAGCTTCATGGCTAGTAAGTGGCCCAGTGAGTCTTGTCCTTGGGTTTTGCAACCTCACGATGATTAATGGATCCCTGCTGCTGTTTTTCTGGCTGAGGCTCTTTCTGGGTAGTGGACAGGGGTGGGTCACATGGAACTGGCACAGATTCCTCAAGTGCCTGGGTGCATCCGCTCTTCCTCTTCCTGTCCTTGCCCCTCTCTCCTTCCCTTTGCCCAGCTCCCTGGACAAAGGCCCCCATCTTTCTGTGTCCCAGGCTCTGATTGCTGAGGAGACCAGCAGCAGGCCCTCCAAGCATGAGGTGGAGCCCAGGAAATTCCAGGAAGCCCCGGTGAAGTTCAAGACCAGGTTCAACTTCCCCAAAGCAGAGAAGCTGGTTGATCTCTCTTGCTGCTGCTGAAAGGGCTGGTGCCCCACCAAGGCTGGCTGTACCTTGGCATTAACCATGTCTGCTTCTGATCCTTCTTCCTGGGCAAGGAACGTAAGTGAGGCTGGTTCCGGCATCTGCAGTGATTTGGACCTTCAAGCTAAAGTTGGCCCTTGGAATGCTTGGCATGGCTCCCCAGAGAAGCTATTAAAGGTTACGTTCACAGCACAAGATTTAAATGGGTGTTTGAGATGACAGCAGGTGATACCGGATTAATTTCCAAATGACTTGTACAGATAATTAAGTTTAATTATACATGCTAAACTACAGAGCATGATTTTTGAGACAGTTCATCTTTCTGCTAGCTTTGGAAGCATATCTTTGTAGCTTACTTTAAATAGTACTGAAGGGCTTTGACTACCATAGATCAAGTGGAAAATACAGTATCATATCTGATGGCTGATTATTTCTAAAAGAGTAGAATGTATTCTTGCTTCTTGTTGCAGAAAGACGTCTTTTAAAATATCCAGACCTGAACATTGTGACTGTGCATACGTAGTAGTCACGTTTAGAACACAATTCTTTACCTGGGACACTTGAGATTGAGAAAGATTGATTGACATCTCACCTGTTTAGCCAGCAATGGGCCCTGTCCTAGGTTATGGCATTCCCACAGGGAAAAGGTAGACTACAAGTGTCAGTTGTGTAGTCAAGGTTTAAAAACCCATTGCCATGGAAACTGGTTTCAGAACCAATTGTTTCCAGTGCCTGTGCAGGGGGTGGGAGGGGATGCTGCACACCTATGTACGGTTTCTCTTCTCTTATGCTACAAGTGGAGCCAGACCGATGCCTCCTCTGCAGGTCTGCTATAGCCAGCCTCCTGCACATGCTGTTGTCTCTGTCTCACCAGCCTCAGTTCCGATGTGACAGGACCTCCCCACTCCATGTGCACAGCCCTTTCCTGACCTTGCTTGCTCTGGCCTAAACTTGGCCATCCATATCCTTGTTCTTGCTGAAATTCTTTTCATAATGAACACCTGATTTTCCTTCTTTCTTCAGATTTAGCACATTTGGAAATGCCTATTTGTCCTCAAAACCCAGTTCACCTTGATCACCTTCCTGTTGCCTTCCTTGGGCCCCAAATAATTTACACCATGTCTGTGTTTCTGTGTGGGGTTCTGTCAAGTTGGTGGTTCTTATTTGTTTGTAGGTTAGTTTTTCCTGATTGTGCTGCTTAAATGTAGGGCTCTTCACAAAGCCTCCACTTAATGACCTGAAGGTGACAGTGTAGCTGGAGTGAGTGCAGGCGTAGCCTATTTCCAACTAGAAATGGTTGGAAAAGCGTACTCTCGGGCCTCGTGTAGGAATGAGGCCATTTAAAATTCTAAAACCACTGAAAATGGTGCTACTAAAGAAATCGAAAGAAATGGTAGAAATATGATATTCATTCCTACTAAGACTTAAATTATTTTTGAACACTAATGAATGATACTGCTAAAGAAAAGTTAGAAATATGACAGTCCCTATTTTGTCTTAAAAAGAAGATGAATTTTTTTCTGACATTAATGATTTCCACTGAACCTGTGTTAGAATAATGATATTTGGAAAAAATAATAATTCCTAATATCCAAGGATATTATGTTTTTTCATAATATCATGTTTTTTCAACTTCAGTTATATTTCTTTAATGAATCAACTCTCAGATGTAAGACTTTATCTTCTTCCCCTTTCCTTGGCATAAGCCTATTGACTGTCACCATGTCAAAACAATTCTGGGAATAGAATGTTTGTTTAAAATTGTATTACCTGTATTATATTACATCATCATTATTATTATTTCCAGTACTGAGGGTTGAATCCAGGGCTCTCAACTGTTGAGGCTCCCACCGTTTTTGAGACAGGGCCTTGCTAAGTTGGCTCAAACTTGGGATCGTCCTTCCTCCTGAGTCACTTGGGATTATAGGCATATGCCACAGCACCTGGCTGTTTTTCTGGCAGTGCCCAGAATCATACTCAGGAAGTACTCTACTACTGAGCTACACCCTAGCACCTACTTTCTTTTTCTTGGTGACAGATTGTTGCTTCATTGCCCAAACTCTTTGGCTGGCCCCAAATTCCTGGACACCAGCTGCTCACTTACCTCAGGCCCCTGGGTAGCTGGGAGGTACATACACTGTGCCTGACTGTGCTGTATTACTTTAGAATTTTATAAAGACTTCTTGTACTGTCTTCTGAGCATAACAAAAGCCATCTGACACAGACTAAATGTTCAGCCAAATTCTGTAAGGAGATTATGAATAATCCTTTTTCACACTCCTTTTTCCTGTACCTTGACCTGTGAATGCTGTTTTTGAAACTAGAGTTTGTGCTAAGGAACTTTTGCATGACTGTTTAAATATTCTTGAAGATGCATGCTGTTGGTATTCCAAAATGATGTTCCTTGAAAGTATGCAGTAGTCAGAAACCTAGGAGATTTCACTTAAATCTTTAAGAAAATCATTGGCACATCAGCTGGGTTTTCACTAGCAGCTGTCAGGCATTCTCTGTTCCTCTCCCCTGTGCTGGCTTTGAACACTTTTGGTTGTAGCTTAAATAAAATAAATAAATAAATCTTTGGCTTGTTACTTGCTGATGCATTCCAGTTTGGCTCAAATTTTATGGTGGAATCTGGATTTGCATATTTCTCTTTCAGTTAAACTTGTTATCTCTTGGGTTGATATCCGGAAACTGGAAAGGGCGTCTTTTTGATAGACACCATCTGGATGGCCCCCACACAGAATAAGGAGTGTCTCTCCATGTTTCTGAACCTGGATGAGGTCTTCAAGATCATGGAGCAGCTGGCAGATAGGACACCCCAAAGGCTGCTGGATAATGAAGTCTTTCACCTGGATCATGATCTGCAGGAGCCAAGCCAGATCACCAACAGGTACCGCCTCAGTTCCACGTGGCCTTTCCATGTGCTTTTGTCAGCTCAGGTTGTGGGGTCTTTCCTCTGTGTCCCCAGGCATTGGTTCCAGGCCTCTGTGGGTACAAAACCACATGAGTGCTCAAGTTTTTTTTTTTTTTTCATAAAATGGCAAATGGCGTAGTATTTGCAGATAAACCTTTTCTTTTTTTTCCAGTGGTGCTGGGGATTGAACCCAGGCCCATATGCATACTTTGCAAGGACTGTACCACTGAACTACACCACAGCCTTCATCTTTGCCTACAAAATTACTTTGTAGAAAAACGTTTTCAGGACAGCCGAAATTGTTTTGATACTTTTGTCATGAGTCCAATAAGTCAATATTTTGTATAAGTTCACCCACAGTGATACCAGCCATGGAGACTCATAGGGTAGTTGCTTGCAATGTCATTTGTAGGAATTCATCTTTATTGTCTGAAGTCTCTGTTGTAGCATGTGTCAGAATTTCCTTCCTTTTCAGGGCTGAATAATAATTCATTGTATGTATACACCACATTGTGTTTATCCACTCATCTGGGCACCCTTCAGTTGCTTGCGCCTCCTGCCTATGGGGAATAATGCTGCAGTGAAGGTGGGCACACTAATTTCTCTGTCACCTGCTTTCAATTCTCTTGAGTATTGTTTATCCAGAAGTGGAATTGCCAGATAATGTATTCTATTTTTAATTTTTTAATGAACCATTGGTCATTTACTTTAAAAAATATTTACCTGTTTTTACATTCCTGCCTTTTTTTTTTAAATCGATGTTTCTTGGAAATTTCCAAGGAGTTGAGGAAAACATAGCTATATTGCTTCTGCTTGTGAGGTGGCTCAGTCCTACAGCATCTGAGAGTCTTTGCAGGGCCATCAGCCGCATCTCATGACATTTTGAGCTGCATTACATGGGCTAGATGACATAATGACAGGTTGAGCATCCCTAATCTGCAAAGCTAAAATGCTCTGGAACCCAATTTTGGAGAAGTTTTATTTTTATTTTTGAATTAGGGATGTTCAACTGATAAAGTCTACATAAATCTTGTAAAATCTAAAACATTCTGAAATTTGAAAACACTTGTATCCCAAGCATTTTGAACCAGGGAGTCTTAACCTGCAGTAAGTGCATTTAAAGCTCTAAGGTCTAGTGGTCAGAGTTGATACACAGAATCATAACAATAAAAGAAGATCTCTTATTCCTTAAACACATGCGCTTTCTTCAGAATGTCTCGAGGGGTGTGTCTTTCTAATTAGTGGTCCATGAAGGGAGCATGCTTAGACCTTTCGTGTATTCAGAAAGACTTCACATCCCTTCCAGCTCTGCATATTTATTTCAAACTGACCATGTGTTATCACAAGTAAGGCAAAAAAGAAAAAAAGAAATTAAATGTTCTTGGTGGATTTCTGTTTTTATTTTTGCTTTTTCAAAATTGGTAAAATTCCAATGAATTCCACATGTTTGGGGTCACCTTTGATGATGTGACAACTCTTGTGGGAAGATGGACTGATGTTTGTCACTTCCTTATGAAAGAAACTCTTGGTGCTCTGACCTTTATTTTTATTCCTAATCCCCAGGGCTCATGTACCTCTTGACTTCAGGATCCCTAATATGGTCTCCATCTGAGGGGCACTTGTAAAAAACTAAACAAATAAGGCAGCCCACTTTAGGCTTTCCCCACCCCTATTAACCCCCTTTCCTGCCATTCTCCTTTGCCCCCCACTAGGCATGCCCTCTTCCATCTGGCCGAAATGCTGGATGAAACTGGTGGGAGGCACACTGTCACATTTTTTTTTTTCATGTGTCACTGAGATAGTTGGCATATAAGTCCTTTTACTCCAGCTGACAAACCTCTGTAAAAAATGAAAAGGCCGCAGTTAGCAGCCTGAGGAAACTAGTTTGGGGTTTAGCATAACTAGAGGGCTCATCCAAACCTCCAGTTAAAGCTTTGATCCTTTCCCTGTGCATAGTCTTAGACACGGGAGGCCAACTAACAGGCCAGTATATGCTGGTGGCCCCAGAGGCATGAGGATTTCAGGTGAAGTCCTGGCCAGCTTCACTTCAGATATAACTTTTCTGGTTTGGGGTGAAGTGAGGAAAAAAGGAGAAGAGGCAAGATCTGTAGCACCTCACTCCTTTCTGGTAAATTACACATTTTGGAAGAGAAATGGTCAGCACTGGCAGACTTCATACTTGTTGCAGAATTCAGGGGAATTCTACAGGGCTGCTCCAACCTACCCCCACTTTCTACTCTGCATTCTATAAGAAGAGAGAAAAGGACAGAAAGGTTCTTGGACTGGCCAGTGGTTGAGCTTCCTGTGCCCACAGGTACCCAGGGCTGACCCCGAGGCTTGGAGTGGGATTCTGGCCCCCAGCTGTCAACTCCCTGGTCAGTGACTTCCTCCCAAAGCAGAGGCCTGTGTTTCCTGCCCTTCTTGTGCTGGTTTCCTCTGCAGCCTTTGTCATGAAGACACTGGTCTAAACAGGTAATGACAGTCCCCGTGGATTCCTCCCAGGAGAGCCCAGGTTTTCAAGTTTAGGAAAACAGGCTCTTTGCACTCAGAGTGCAGTAGACATGGTGGAATGTCCCTCAGGCCCTCTGCGGCTGGTCTCTTTTCACTTCCTGTCCCAGATAACAGGTTTTGAATGGTGTCCATGGGGTCATGGACTAGGCAAGGCAGTATCTGATATCTCATCAGTCACCATTGTCCCTTAGTCACCCCAGTGGGACTTATGGACCAGGCAGAGCCTGCTGCCTACCTGCAGGGCATTGGGAGCATGAGCTGGTATCGCTGCCCTGGGGTGGGACAAGGGAGAGCTGGAAGACTCTGCAGCAGGGTCTGGGCTCCTCTGGCCTAGCTCACACGGGACAGAGTGGATCTGGACCCCAGCTTCTCAGGTCGTCACTCCAGAGCACAGGGTCTTTTCACCTCTGAATGTTTCTGCATTAACAGGAGATTTGGGTAGGAGACCTCACATCCAGACCAAGGGAAGAGGTGGGGAAATAAGTGGATTGATCTGATGCTTCCAAACAAAACACCCTAAAGCTGGAAATGGTGGGGTGAGATAAGCTGTTCAGCTGTCTTTGGGGAGGAGGTGGTTAGAGAGGTGATGGCCCTCACTAAGTCTGATTTAATCTGTTCCAACTGGCTGAAACTCAAAGCAATGTAGTGAGTAGAAACTTTCCCACCTTCTCCCTGCCAGTGTGTAAAGTGGGCTGTGGCCACCAGGGCTGGGTGTCCTCAGCAGTGCACCCCTGTTCCTGGCTGTCAGGATTTGCACCCCACTTTAGGCTTCCCTACCTCTCTCCACCCCACCCCTTTCTGGCCATTGTTTCTTGCCCCCCACCAGGTGTGTCCTCTTCCATCTGGCTGCTGTGAACATGAGCAGTAAGACATCTCTGAGCCTCGAGGGAAGGCTGCACGCCTCTCCCCCACCACAGCTCTGAAGCTGATGGGGGTCTGCTCAGGTGGTCATCTGGGAGATCATGAAGTCAGAACCTTTTCTCCAGAGTGAAAAGGGTGCACGGACTCTGTACAGTTAGCTTTGGGTCCTTGTGACCAACATGCCCAACGAGAGCAGTTTAGGGGAGGAAAAGTCTCCAGGCTTAGATGGCCAAGTCCATGGCTCTGGGCCCAAGGTCAGGCAGCACAACATGGCAGAAGGGTGTCATGGAGAAGGACCGCTCCATTCTTCGTACCTGGGAAGCATGGCCAGATGGAAGAGGGCAGGCCTCGTGAGTCATGGAGAATGGCAGGAAGGTGGAAAGGGGGGGCACAGGGAACATGTACACTTCCAGGGCAGCCCACAGTGATCCATGTCTTCCAGCCAGGCCCCACCTTCCCACACTTACCACCGATTAGTCTATTCCAAGTGGGAGGGGCTGAATAGGTTATAGCTGTCAGGATCCATGGAAGTTTTTCACCTCTGAATGTTCTGCATTAACAGGAGATTTGGGCGGGACCCTTCACATCCAGACCATAACAGATGCCCTATGTTGTCAAGCTCCTGATCTCTTCAAGGGCGTAGAAGGGATTTCCAAAGAAACTGAGGGGACTCTTGGTGCCGTTTGAGCCCTCCTTCACATGGCCACCAATTGTCTGAGGGTAGGTGGGCCTTTTGTCCCATCCTGCAAGTGGTCCTGGGCTCTTTCCCCAGGCATTGTAGATTGGCCATTACAACATCATCCTGCCATTTCCTGAGGGCTCTTGGAGGGTCACAGGAAAGATGTTTGGAGCCACATACATTTGATAAATGAGGTATTTTATGTGCTGACTAGGACCTTGAGGAATACCACATGTAGCTGGGTTTTTTGTCTTGTTTCTGGATTGCTTATCCTTGGCATTTCCCAGGGTTCAAGTGCACAGTGCATGTGTTTGGGATAGGCATGTAACTATGAGCCAGTGGAAGAAATCTCTGTGTCCTGTAGCAGGCTGACCTCAGAGGACCTCTGGCCCTCCCTTATTCCAGATGTGCAGGGGTGGTGGCTCAGCTATCTCATCTAGTGTGCAAATGGGAAATACTTAAATGCTGATCTAGCAGGGGAGGTGACCTGCCCCAGCCTGCAGCACAGCCTGAGTTCTGGGAAGCATTTGGCCTCCACGTAGCCTTATGCAGACATATAGTAGGCTCTTGTATGTGCACTGAACCCAGAGATGAAGTGAGAGGTGGCATGTAAGACCCAGATGGAGTTCTTCCTAAAAGCATTCTTTAAGGTTAATGGGAGAAGAGAAAGGAAACCTGTTTTATATTCATGTTTACGTATACCAGGAGGGACAAATTGTCTGGATTTGTAGAAAAACAAGTGAATTATCTGCCTCTAAGTTTATTGGGTCTGAAGTCTCAGAAATTAAACTTGGGGTTTTGAAAGGTATTCATGGTAGTCTAGAACTTCCTGCATAATTGTCAAATGAGATTATATGTATTAATTTCAGCTTCAGTAAAGTTAAAGTTGTTTCTTTATATGCCAATCAAAACTTTTTTTTTTTTTTTTTTTTTTTTTTTTTTTTTTTTTTGTAGTACTGAGGATTGAACTCAGGGACACTCGGCCTTTGAGCCACATCCCCAGCTCTATTTTGTATTTTACTTAGAGACAGGGTCTCACTGAGTTGCTTAGTGCCTCACTTTTGCTGAGGCTGGCTTTGAATTTGATATATTCCTGCTTCAGTCTCCTGAGCTGCTGGGATTACAGGTGGGTGCCACCGCATCTAGCCTGATCAGCACATTTATCTCCTCATTACAGTCTCATCCACTGAAGTGACTCCTTTCTGGTCTAGTGTTTCCACTGATTGTGTTTTCTGGGTGGCTTAGTCAGTGCTTTTCATGGAAACTCCTGGTTTCTGTTTATCTTTGTCCCCTCCCGCAACTGGTCCTGGGCTCTTCTCCCATGCATTATACAGACTGGCATATTACAGCATCATCCTGCCATTTCCTGAGGGCTCTTGGAGGGTCACAGGAAAGGTGTTTGGGGCCACATACATTTGATAAGTGAGACATTTGGGTGAAGCCAATGGGTAGAGGTGTGGTAGACAAAAATTTCCATCCAAATGAGGACCTGGATCTGAGAGGCATTTTTATTCACTCAGGAGCTAGTGAATGTCGTGTAGCTAGTGCAGGAGGTGCATATGAAGTCAGCCATTGCTTGTTCTGTGGGTGGCTGGTGCCCTGGGACAGTCTTCCCTGGGGCTGGAGGCTGGGTGGTGCTGCAGGCCTAGACAGCGCTCTGCCTAGGCCACAGTCACTTGTTAATATCAAATGTAGGCCTGAATTTGGCTCCCATTTCTTGGAATTCCAAGTCTTTACTCCAGTCTTTACAAACTGACCCAAGGTCCCTGAAGCCATGCTTTTCCCTTCAGATTAGATAAAGAGACACTGCCCAAGCCTCTCTGGGAGGGATGATGGCATGATGGTCCCCTGAAAGAAAGGAGCCTGCTACCAAAGTGGTCGGAGGAGGGAGCCTCTGGCACAGGTAACCTGAATTAGATGGCCGCCTGAGCACACTCAGGGCTCATCCCAGGAGCAGCCCCAGAGGTCAGACTCCTAATAACCTGCCTTCCAGTTGGCAGGGGGGCGGGGAGAAATTCTCTGCACAGAGCTACCTGCTGTCCTCCCCAGGTCCCTCCCATGGGATCAGCATCAGGGACAGGGCAGCAGTGCAGATTTCTGGACTCTGCTTCTGTCCAGGATGGAGCGTCTTGCTGGTCCCTCTGGCACCCTGACTCTTTCACCAAGGCCTGAGTCTACACTTGGTGAACCGAGAGCTGCTCCTGGGACCAGCAGTGAGTCTGCAAGAGGAGAGGAAGGAGAGACAGGTCCGCCCTCCGTGTGTGTCATTGAATAAGGCCAATCTCCCTGGGTGTGCCTGTCCCCAGGGCTCACCGTGATCACTCGGGACTCTGTCCAGTGCATGACGGAGTGTCAGGGTGAAGGAGGCTGCCCTGACGACTCAGGAGAACTGTCCCTTCACACCTGGGTGGTGGGCTTCCCCAGGACTAGGGGAACCATGGTTTCTGCTTCCTGTCCTCTCAGCCTCTCCCCTCTGGAAGAGAGGCCCCCTGCCTCCCTGCAGACCCATCATTGGCAGGTAGCACCCAGGGGCCTCAGAAAGTCCTTTGTGTGAGCCTTGTTTTTTCCCCAACCCCCTTTCTGTGTTCCTTCTGTGATCTGGCACTCTGCATCCCTTTGTGTTTCCCTGGCCTCAGAGCCTGTCATCCTGTGAGGCCATTTCCCTCCTCCACGGTAGCTCATCTGCAACCTGCCTCTGCCCACAATAATACATGCACACATGTGTGCATAGGAGTGTGCACATGCCCATTTGAGAACATGCATGTGCATGTTTACACACATGAACATGCATGCACACACATGCACATACACCCAACATCCACAGCTTCACAAATAAGCTCACATGCACACACATAAACCTGCACAACTCACAAATAAAAAATATACATGCATGCACACCCACAGAAGAAAAACAACCCCTGTCTTCCATCTACCTTGTGAAATGATTCATGAGCCCTCCGCCCTTGGAGCTGGTAAGGCCCATAGCCTCTCCTAGAGCCCACACTGAATGTGCTGGACTAACTGGCTACAAAACTTCCTCCTGGCATTGAAATAACACTTGACTATTAAAAACATTCAGTGAGAGCAGTGCCAGCAGCAGGAGTAGGGGCTACCACTTCTGGGGACTGCAGGAGAGCTCCCATGCCCAGGGAATGGAGCTCCAGACAGCCTCCATGCATCGGCACATGTCACTCATCTGGCAAGACTATCTTACTTTTCCCTCCCTGGGGACATGGTTTTTACTTCTTGGCCCCAAAGGCAGCAGGGCCCAGCATTCAGTGCATGGCCTCCTGAGTTCTGTGGCTTGTTCCTCTGGCTTTGCATTCTGGTTGTATTCGCCTGCAGGGGGCTCCCACAGTGTGGGTGGAGAGCCAGGTGTGGGAATTGGCTTTGATTCAGGTCTTGGAACTTTCTGCTGGATGAGTTTCTGCTGCAGAGACCCCCACCGGGTCCAGAGTACCCTTCCTGGGAAGCATCCAGAGAATTTGAGCAAGTCCCTGGAATTGACCTCAGCCACCAAGGCCTGCAGGGGAAGAGCTGAGGATGGATGATAAAGAGCTCTTTCAGCCACACAGGAAAAAGAAGCTGCAGATGAATCTCAAGAATGTGCTGGAGAACTCCTTTCCCCTGGTAGGACTGAGGCTCATCATTTGGAGAAAGGCCTCCTCCTGTCTTCACACCTGTCCTGTTTCCTTCTGCAGAAATTTTCCTCAGCTTTCAGTTTCTGGGAGATTACGCTTTTTGCTCTTTCTTGGTGCTTTTGAGATGATTTTTAAATTCCAGCTCTCTGCAAGTTTGGAAGTGGTTTCTTGTACAGATTGAGATCATGGACCACTGGGCTTTTCACCTGGCCACAGGTGAGATTTTGCTTCCTCTATGACAATGATTATAAGCACAGAGAATACTCACTTGTACCAGGTTCTGAATCTTCATAATTATCATTATCACTATTTTTTTTAGATAAGGGAATAGAGATTAAGGAACTGGCCCAGGGTCAACACAGCAGAGATTCAAACTTGTTAACTTGGTCTCTAGAATCTGCACCCTTACCCCACTCTAGTCTAATTTCCATGGGTTAATTCAGAAAGAAAAAGAATCATATATATAATTCATATATATATAATATTTTATATACATTTTTATATGTATATATTTTAGTTGTAGATGGACACAATACCTTTATTTTATTTATTTTTATATGGTGCTCAGGATTGAACCCAGCGCCTTGCACATGCTAGGTGAGCACTCTACCACTGAGCCACAACCCCAGTACAGAAAAAGAATCATCTTGAGGTTCATATAGAGAGCTCCCACAAACAATTATGTCCTTAGGGATTTTTTTTTAAGTCTTTGGAAACTTTTTGTAGAGTTTTGTACATGATCCCTGGTTCTTGAAGAACTGCATCTCTGCCCTGCATCCAAGCCTGGGCTGAATTAAAGATGATGATTTCCATCCCCAAAATACCAGGGCATGGAGGGGCCTCCAAGAACCCACATGGCCCATTCATAAACAGAGACACTATGTCCTGGCATTTAGAGGACACACAGGGACAAGTTGGTCTCGTGTTCAAAGCAAGATAGGGATCAAAATGAGAGCAGAGGAAATTTTAGGGTGACATTTTGCATGAAGAGTCACACAGAGCTGCAGAGGCGAGCTCTCGGCCTCCCTGGAAAGCAGGACACTCGGGAAGGACAGTCTCCTCTTCTGTGTCGTGGGAGTTATCAGAACATCACCAGGACCCTTATGTTATGGAAATGTGTTTCCAGGCCCTGGGCAAAGAGCCTGGGTTCTCTGTTCCTGTTGCCAGATCCCTGCTTCTCTCTGGATGAATTAGCCCTGGGCATGGTGCTGGGCACCACATTTTTTTTAAAGTATCCTAGCCAATGAGATGCAAAGTCAGGGCTTGGGACCAGAGAGACTCAGCCCAGGTCCCACCCTCAGCTTCCAGCTTGGGGTCCAATCCACCGGGCTGTCCACATAGAGAGCTCTGTCTGTGACCGCTGCTAGCAGCTGCACTGTCCTGTTAGGATGGATAGTGAAGGACTGCAGGTCAGGAGTGATGGAACATGTCTGGACTTTGACACAGGTGAGCAGACATGGGGCAGTGCCTCCACTTGGGTGAATATGTTTTCAAAATAATTGCCTCTGAGCATCTGCCCCCTGGGAGCCAGGAGTCGCCTGGAGCTTTCTTTACAAAGAGAGATGCTTGAACCCTCACCCACCCCTTGCTCTGGACAAATATTTGGCCATGGGGACCTGAGGCCAGGCAGGAGTGGCTTGCTCACTACCCAGGAGTGTCTGTCTTATTTCCCAGATTTGGATGCTGTGCCTGCTCTTTTCCTTCTGCACAGTTAGTAGGTGGAGTGGTGGGAGCCGGATCCTGAGTCACACTGCACCTCAGCTTTCTATGCTCACCCCGCTTTGAGCCCATCTCCTGCCACCCCCTGTCCCCACCTCATGCTGGGCTCCCCAGTCATCTGAAGGTTCTGCCTTGGTGTCACACTCCTCCTCCCCGTGGAGAGCTGCCCCACCACCCCTTGGCCAGCTGATCAGCTAAATCCACTTCTTTCAAGAGTCGAAGGAGCTGCATACAAGCCTGTAATTCCAGCCACTCAGAAGGCTGAGGCAGGAGGATTGCAAGTTCGAGGCCACCCTCAGCAACTTAGAAAGGTCCTAAGCAACTCAGGGAGACCTATCTCTAAATAAAATACAAAAAAGTGCAGGGGATGTGGCTTAGGGGTAAAGTGCCCTTGGGTTCAATTCCCAGTACTAAAAAAAAAATGTCAATGGAGACCGTGTACCACTCATGCTGCTTTGCCATTCAGGGCTGGCGATTGTATCCCACTAGACCATCAGGGGATTGGTCTGTGGACGTCTGTATAATTTAAATCATCTCGGCAGGAGTTCTGTTATCTAATACAATGCAAATGCTGCAGACATGGTTATTATGCTACATTATATACAGAATAATGACAAAATAGCCCATACTATATTCATTATAGATTAAATAATTTTTCTGAATTTTTTAGGTGGGGTGACATATGGGGATTGAACCAAGGGGTGCTTTACCCATAAGCCACATCCCCAGCCCTTTTTATTTTTCTTTTTAGACAGGGTCTTGATAAGTTGCTGAGGCTGGCCTGGAACTTGCCATCGTCTGGCCTCAGCCTGCCCGGCTGCTGGGATTCCAGGTATGCGCCACTGCCCAGCTATTTTTCTTAATTGTTTAGGTGTGTGGCTGGCGGGATCTGCAGATGTGGAACCTGAAGGGGTGGGGAGGGGGAGCTGAACCTGGATGCTGCTCACACATCTGTCTCTGCTGAGCTGCTAGCCTCCTGGTGGGCAGCGCCTTCTTCCAGGTATTGGGTGGTGCCGAGAACAGTTGCAGACGCTTCACACTCTCATCCATAGTTTCAGCCAGTTCACACCAGCCCACACAGTGGGGGACTTCTGCCACTTACCCTGTACAGTGAGGAAGTGAAGGCTCGAGAGGCCAGGTCACTTGCCACAGCCTCCTCATAGGACTTTGGTGGACCCTGTGGGATGTGGATGCCCCAGAGCCACAGCAGAGGGGAGGAGTCTTTGCTCACCACAGCTGTGGCAGCTGCCACTTAGCTTCTGCATGGGAATCCTCACATCACAGATGACCAGAAAAGGGCTCTCTCTGCTCCAGGGGAAGGGGACCAGTCCAGGGCGAGGGTGGATGGTGCGCGTCTCTGTCTCAGCAGAGGGATGAAGAATGGCAACGGAGCCTCTCCTGGGCTTGGCCTGGCCTGCCGCCTTCCTCCTGCTAGTCCCCTCCAGGCTGCTCTGCCCTCACCCAGATGGCCCCTGAGTCTCCACCCTATGGCACTGCCTGTCCAGCGTTCCGTCCTCTGGGCACCTTCTGGCCAGGACAGTGAAGAGCACAAAGAAAGACCTGCTGCCCGGCTCCTGGACACAACATGCCCATTTGTCATGATTTCATCTGCGCTGCATCTGCACTGTAGGGATGTCCCTGGGAGGCCCTGGCGACTCCAGAGAGATGAGAGCCCCCCCAAAGGTGGGCATCAAAATGGGCCAGCGTGAGTCAGCAGTGGTGGACATCGTTGGTGAGAGTCCTCCTGAGACAATTTCTGACCTGCTCCATGCAAGATGTTCCCCTGTGATTCCACTTGTGCAAAAGTTCAGAAGAGGGAAATCTGTAGGCAGAAAGTAGATTAGTGGATGCTGAGAGAGGCACAGTGAAGCCCAGGCTGATGGTCCCGGGGCTTATTCTGAGGTGCTGGGAACGTTCAAGTTAACTGTGGTGGTGGCTGTGTGTATCTGAATATGTGAGACATGCCGACCTGGACGTCTTCAATGGCTGGACCCTGCGGGTGGAGAACACATCTTATTAAAGCTGTCTAAAGAAAGAGACTCCTCAGGCGTGGTGATGCTTGCCTATAGTCCCAGCAGCTCAGGAGGCTAAGATAGGGGGATCGGGAGTTCAAAGCCAGCCTCAGTGAGACCCTGTCTCTAAATGAAATACATGATGGGCTGAGGATATGGCTCAGTGGCCAAGTGCCCCAGGTTCAATCCCTGATACCGCCCCCCCCCCATAAAAAGAGAGAGCCTTGGTTCAACGTTCTTACTCTAAAACCCACTGTAGATAAACCATGCAAACAAAATCTACTTTTTAAAAGGGCCCATTTGACAGATGACGTATCCCAAAGCAGGACAGAGTCCTGAGATCTGCCCAGGGGCTGGGGGCTGTGACTGAGCACAGGCTGGGCTTTGGTCTATGGACAGCTGTGGACAGAGGTTGACCTACCTGACCAACCTCTCCTTCCTCCATGCCTTCCTCCCTTTCCTCCTCATCCAAGTTCTGCACAGCCATGGACCTGCTCATGTCCCTGGGTCAGAGCCATTGTGGAAAAGGCTGAGTAATCTGGTTGATCTTCAACATCACGATATAAAACCTGCACACACTCTATCCTAGGATGGTTGGAGAATTTTCACTTTTTCTTTTTTTTTCTTTTTTTTGGTGGGGGGATCACCAGGATTGAACTCAGGGGCACTTGACCACTGAGCACATCCCCAGCCCTTTTCCATATTTTATTTAGAGACAGGATCTTACTGAGTTGCTCAGTGCCTCACTTTTGTGAGACGGCTTTGGACTCACATTTCTCCTGCCTCAGCCTGCGGAGCTTCTGGGATTACAGGTGTGTGCCACTCCACCGTGCCTGGCAGATTTTCACTTTTTAGGATGCACACGGTGTGCCACCGGCGCTGCTGTTACCTGTTGAAAACTCCACAATCCATCAGGAGAGGGAGTTTCTGGTCAGGGATGCCCACGTCCAGTTCATTTGGCACAACTTTGTTTTGACGAATCCAGATACTTCATTGCATTGATTTTTTGACCCAAATGTGACTGTCTCTTGTTGATTCCCAGCCAAGAGGCTCAAAGGACACCATAGAGAGAGTTGGTATCTCTTACCCAGCAGGTGAGCAGCAGATCGATGTGGGCTGCCGCCACAGGGGATGGAGGACTGGGAAACAGCCCAGGTGCTCAGATGGTGCCACACTCCACAGGTCCTTGGAAACCTCTGTCTCCAGAGCCACCTCCACGTATGTCCTAGCCCAGGCCTCACCTGGTAGAGAGTCAGGTGGATGAGGCTGGGTTGATCACCACTGGAGCAAACAGGATCAAGATCAGGTAGACACAGCCCCACCCAGTTGTCTTGGTGTCCTTCTTGTGTTTCTGCACCCCCCAGGATCCCCCTGTGGCTGCTGGGCTGTGCCCTGGGGCCTACTACTCCTCTGGTCCGACCGCACCCCTGCCCCTCCCTGCAGATCCTTGGAGCCTGTGTGGATCCTGATCACTGAGGGTGTTAGGGCACCTGCTTCTGTCCTGTGCTTCCTTCTGAAAATATCTCACTGACCCTGAGGACATCAGCTGGGGTGTCCTCTGGCTAAACTCAGAGTGAGCTGCTTTCACACCTGACCTAGATCCTCTCCATTCCAACCCCAGCTCCAACAGAGCCCTTTCTGTACTTAGAGATGTAAGGGATCAAATCTTAAAAAAAGAAAAAAATAATAAAGCTGATAACATAGTGCAGCCCAAAAGAATTGACTGGTTGCAACCATTCCAAGAAAGAAAGCATATTTTCATAGCAATGTAAATGAGGATAGAATCTCAGGCCACCCCTTCTCATGGTAGGCTAGATTATGTTAAATTTTTGTTTGGACTGACAAATTATTTCCACATGCCTCAGTTTCCCCATCTGACAAATGAGTAAGTTCTTCACTTACAGTGTTGTCATGAGAGTTAACCAAGCTAATACCTGTTCAGTGCTTTTGACAATGCCTGGCATGTTAGTGTGATACAAGGCTTACTAAATAAAAATTAAATTAACCCGTATTTTAAAAAAATTAAAGCAAGACTGCAGGAAATTGAAAATACTGAGGTTGGAGATCTCGTCCAGGACTTTGGGGGATGAAAGAGTCATTTTTTGGTGAGGAAACGCACACCCAGTTGTCTTGGCCTCCTTCTCGTGTTTCTGCATCCCCCGGGTCCTCCTGTGCCTGCTGGGCTGTGCTCTGGGGGCTGTGCACTCATCTGGTCTGACCCCATCCTGCCCCTCCCTGCTTAAAAAGATTGTATTGGAATCATAAGGGCTATCTTTTAAAAAATCAAGACTTTGACATTTTTTTTAAATAAAACACATTATTTTTCTTATATAAGCCTGTTTTGTGCCTTGGTTTCATTTCAAATTCAGTTAAAGCTTCGCCACAAGAACCTATATTGTCTACTTCTCTTCATATAACCTCAAAAACAACCAAGTTTCTAGGATTGCCATTATGAACACATGTGGCTATTTTCTAGGGGGAAGCAACTCATGATTTAATTGAGTGAAGTTAGGAAATGCATTTTGGTCTGATCATAAATGTCTTATAATTAATTTCAATTTTAGATTTTGTATGTTGAGCTTAAGTGGATAAATGGGATTGATTTCTTGGACCTACTAATGTTATTGATATTGATGATATGAATTTGCATTTTTTTATAATGGCAAAAAGGTTTCATTAATCTCTCCTATTTTGTTAACACAAGTCACATTTAAGATTATGTAGTAAACATTAAATCATCACTAACTATCCTTTCTAATAATCAATCAATCAACTAACCAACTAGATAATCAATTATTATTCAGAACTTGCCTTCTATCCACCCTCTAAAATTTAGTGGTAACCTTGTTGTTTCTGAATATTTACTTCTATAAATAGATTTTATAGATAAACATTTTTAAAACAAAGAAATGTTTAAGTAATTACTTTTGTTTCCTTGAACTTGGAGAAAAATCGAAACAACAAAAATAGCCCTTTTAGTTTCCAAATACATTTTGGCTTTTGTGTATTGGTAATTTTGAAAATTACAGAACACTCCTAAATTTCATTAAAAGAAATAAAATGACAGAAGTATGAAAAAATATAATTAAATGTTGGTGCCAGCTGAGTGAAAATAACCTTTTTGATTTATCTTTATGAGGGTGTAAAGGTAAAATTTCTAAGCTGATTCTAAGCTGCAAAAGTCTGAGTTAAAGTGTAAAAGACCAGCCATTCTAAAGTTTCTAAATTGCAAGGCCTGGGCTAAAAAGTAAAAGACAAGGCATTGTTACAACTCCTCTGCTACCCCCGGAACCTGTAATCTCTGTAGCTGTTAGGACAATACCTGAACTGCCTAGTAAATATTTCTTCTGGTCCCCTGGTTGTTCAATAGCTAAGGGCTCCAAGTAGCACGGCACGTAAGCATCCAGGCCACAAAACCAATCAGTTTAAATGTGTACCCCGCTTAGGAGTGACCAATCACCCCTGCCCAAACTGTTCCCACCAATGAATGGACTAATCCTGTCTCAGAGTTGTTGTTCAATTTTCCCGCGTCTCATGATGATTTGTTCTGATGTATGCAAAGCCCCCCACCCTCTCCAAAAAGTGTACTTAAGCTCTGCTCGACCTCTGCTCTGGGCTCTGGGCTGCTCTCCCTTCCTGAGTGAGCACGGAGCCCCAGCACGCTGGAACGGATCCCCAATAAATCCCCTTTTGCCAATTGCATGGAGCCAGTCTCTTGTGTGGTCTCTTTCTCCGACGCTCCGCCGGACCCTTACAAGGGTGCTAGTCAATGAAGAGCAGCAGCAGTGTCTGTTTCTGGAATAATCCGCTGATCTTCCACTCAGGTGTAATCTCTGCTTATGAGCCAGCAGGAGGAACCTTTATCTCATTAACCTTCTGGAGGAGCATCTGACAGCCCAACTCTAGTACCCTGAGTGCCATTTTAAACAAATGTCCACAGGCAGACTTTTTTTCCTAGTTATTTACCTATTACAGTGACACAGAGAGCTAGAAAAGTCCCTCCAAATATAGAAGAAGGCTAGCAGTTGGGATCAGATTTTTTTCCAAAATGACATGTCCAAGAATCATTCATAGAAGGAGCTTAATTGCTATCCCTGGAAGTATATGTTTATTCAACATGTTATTATCTACAGATACATAGCTGCTACCATTCTATGTACTGCTTTGTAAATCACTTTCTATCTGGTATTACATACAGATGGTTTTTTGGGGTCAAATTCTGGTTTCATTTTTAAAATCTGTTCATGCACAGAGATCAAGGAGTCCAATGTTGTTTTTTTTTTTTTAATCATGAAAAATGTGCCTGCTTTCTCTTCAGTTCTCCATTCAAAGGAATTATTTTTAATTCTTTAAGCTAATTCTTCTAATCTTCTGATTTGTACTTCTAAACAGTACACTATTATTACTATTGGGGGGATGTTCACTTTTAGGTATTATTAGATAAGGGAATTGAGAGTATTTTCCTTCAACACACCCTTTTTTACTCAACATAAGGACTCAATTGTCATGTCTTCCTTTCATCTTTCACCCTCAGTATTACTATTTTCACTTTATTGAATATCCAGTTTTGTATTATCATGACTGCATGCATGTTACATATACCTGAACCATAAGCATACTGCAATCAATAATATGTATTGAGCGCTTGTGTTGTGGACAGACACTGTTTTTAGAGATTTCTATAGATTATCCATATATGTATCAATACAACATACAAGTTAAATGCTACTGTTATCTCTGTTTTACATTTGAGGAAAACTAGCTGTATGTGGCAGAGTCAGGGGTTTAACTGAAAGAGTTTGGTTCAAGAGACTACATTTAATAATTTTTAGTTGACCTATAGTAATTGTATATTTTCTGGGGTACAGTGTTGGTATTTCAACACAAGTGTATGATGTATAATGATCAGATCAGAATAGCTGGCATATTAATCACTCAAATATTACAAATTCTTTATGTGGGAACATTCAAAATCCTCTCTACTAGTTATTTTGAAATACACAATTAGTTATTATCAACCATGGTCAACCTACTGTACCTAGGGTAATAATGTCCATCTCATTCCACCATCTTTCCTGCCCCCATGCCCTCTCCCCTGAATTTATACTCTTAACAACTAATCTGCCCCTGATGCCTTTTGCAATTTTCTCATATTAAATCTTTTCTTCATTTTCTAAATGAAAAACTTTTAAACATTCCCACATATTACCTTACATGTGTAAATTTTCTCTTCATGTAGTTAAACCCTTCAGATGGTCTTTCCTGGGGCTTTTTAACCCCTTCCTCTATGTATTGTTTAATTTCTTGTCATGGTTCTCAGCAGTCTTCTGAGGAATTGCACTTCACAATTATCCTGGGGCTTTCCCCACCTCTCTTGTGTTGTTGAATCCTGCGTGTTCTGTACTCTGTGTTGTCTTCTTTCTTATTCTTTTCTTTTAGCAGAACACATACTCTGGTAGATTACTGAAAATTCATGGTAGATAAATTTGAGCTTTCTTGTTTGAAAATGGTTTCCATCTATCCTTATACTTGATTGATAGTTTGGCTAGATAGAGAATTCTACATTGGAAAGAACATTCACTTTCAATACTGAAGATACTTATTATAGAAATTCCAGAATTTTTTTACTATTGTTTACTTTTTTCATTGTTTGTTGTGGCTTCACACTTAAAAAACTTTCCTTTTACACTATTTTTTTTGGGGGGGGATATCCAGAAGTAGCAGAGGGTAATGGATGTTTGGCTTTCATCTTTTCATCATAAGGGTATTTAATTTATTTTAAAGTGACAAGTATTTGAAAGTTCTTGACAGCAGCATCATATACATTTTCCCCATTGTTGATTAAAAACTTGGGTAAACAAAATGTTGATAACTGCTACTTAGGAAGCATATAAGATTGATAAACACTCATTATTCCTTAAATAATGCTTTCTAGGAACATCAGGTGTTTCTCTAAGTACTGCTATTTAATTATGGGTCACTGTGGTTAATCCAGAAATGCTTCTTTAAGCTGGTTGACTGTCAACAGTAGTTACATGTTCTTAATAAAGGAAGCCTTTTCCTTTAATTTTGGCAGAATTTCAGGGATGCATTTAAAATGTACAATATAAGATGAAAGGTTAGTATGCCTTTGTAGACACATTCCTTCATTTGAGATTAGAAGACATATAAATGAGATGTGATTACCAAAATGTATCAGTTAATATCATAAAGGAACAATTTCATTTCTTAGTTAAAATAGGTAAAACTTTTGAGTTCCTCTTGAATACTCAGATCTCAATTATGTGCTTTATATGCATAGCATCTTACCAGCACACAGATGAGTTAGGTCCTAATTTTATTTCCACTTCACAGAAAAGGAAACTGAGGTTAAGGCATGGTAAATTTATTATCCAGCTTTGTAACTTGTAGAACTGAAAAGGAAGGTTTCCAACTAAGGTATTTTTAATTCCAAAGCCTGTACTGTCTCTGCATTCCCTTTATAAGGAAAACAGGTGCCAAGAGAGTAACAGATACTGACAGGACAAATTTGCATTGCTAAAGGAGAGGAGTTGTTGAAAACATGGGTCATATTCCAAGTTCACTGTTTTGCTTTTTCCCTTCACACTGCATCCATTATTTTGGAAATAGGTGAGGAAACTAGGTAAGAAGCTAGGAAATTTCTACCTCTGGAACTGCACTGTTTTTTCTTTGGCAGAAGGACAACTATTCTTAGACTTTTAGCTTCTTATTTGCTCACATTGTTGATTTGTCTCTCCATTTCAGGCAGGTAAAGGGGATTCTTTAGGTATTTTCATCACCATCCATACGTGTGACTAATCAGGAGTAGCTGAACCACTTCTAAAAAGAGCCAGTTATAGGAGAGGCAGGTAGGCAGGGCCCTGAGTATTCTGTGATCTGGAAAGAAAAGGGTCTGTCACTTCTGAAAACAAAGCAAAACACAACAGCAGTGTCCTCAACTGTGGGTCCTGGTGTTTTGAATCAGTGATTTTCTTGTTAATACAAAGAGAATTTTCCCTGCTACTCATATCTTGGGAAAAAGAGATACAATATACAGAAAGAAACACAAGGGTTATACCAGTTGGAATGCCATCTAAGGTAGCATTTCATCATCTGAGTTTATGCTCCAGATCCATCTTACTTTGGCTTTCAGCTAAAGACTACAGCATCCAACAAGAAAGGGATGCTTTTGACATAAAGAGGAGAAAAGCAAAAGATACAATCTGGCAAAATCCACTGCACTAGGACATGAATGCAGGGAGGTAATTGTAGGGTCACAGGACGACAGTTTTAATGAGGATGTGAATGATGACCACCTACGAGGGAGAACCTATGTCCTCAACTACTCTCATTCTTTTCTAAGAACGTTTTGCTGAATCCTTGTATGGGAGGTATTGAGTAACCCCAGTTTTCTTGTGGAGACAGCAGAGGGTCAGCCTTCCTCCCAGACTCTTACTGTAGGGCTCTTCCCTGTCTTGCCTCCTTTCTCCTCTTCATGATAAGAATACAGTGAATGCAGAATAAATTGAGTTAGTTTCTCAGTAAAAATAATTAAAAGGTAAACACTAGAAAAATAGATAAGCAGTTAACATTTTTATCTTAAAGTTGTCAAATGGCATATATTTTGGAATGCAGCCTTTTCAAAAATAATTAGTCACATCTGCTAAGAGAATGAACCAGATATGTTTGGTGTTGGTAAGTTACATACACTGCCTTTTGTGTGTGTGTTCAGAGGCCATGATAAATGTGGTACATTCTAAAAGCACAGAGACTTTCATCGGTGACTTGAATTTTATGACATTAAAATTCAGTTTAGGGGCTGGGGATGTATAGTTTAGTGTTAGAGTGCTTGCCTAGCATGCAAGAGGCCCTGGGTTCAACTCCCAGTATCAAAACCCAACCAACTAAGCAAACTAAAACCAAAAAAAAGGCAAGGGCTGAGGAAACACTGTTGGATCTGTTATAGAAAGGAATTCACAACCTTTCAGAGACAAGCTCAGTAGCATAGTGTGGAAGAAAGTCAGTTTATGGTGCATTACACAGCAATTGGATTGTGAAAAATGGACAGCAAGTAAGACTTTTTAAAAAACTATAGTCTACAAGTGAAAGATCCTATGGTAGGTGGGAAGAGAGAGAGAGAGAGAAAATCACCACCATATGCTTAATAAGCTTTTACCTTAAAAGAAAGTTTCCAAATTGCTTCATGTTTGTAGGACTCAAAGAAGTGCAATAGCATGAAGTCTAGAGGTATTACCCTGGCGGGCTTACCATATAAAAGTGATATGAAGCACTATGCCCAGAGAGATAAGGAAATGGAGTTATCAATTCAGGGTCTTTCATAGCAATGTCAGCCCAAAAATGATAAGTAAAACATGTTAAGCACAATAACAAACATTTTGAGTACCCACTAAAGTGTTGGGAACTGATCTAAGCACTATAGATGGTTGTCTTTCATATGTATATTAACCTCATATTATCATGTTTCATATGAGGAAACTTGAGCTTAGACAGGCTTGGAAAGTTCTAACTGCCTGATCTTTGATCACAAGCTAGAATTCCATGACCAGTAACTGTCAAGAAAGATGACGTTGAGCCTCAAGTGGGAGTTCAACAGTGACTGTTTTATTCTATATAAGGTAATATCTGTACCTTACTTTAAAACGCTTTGGTGCATGAACAGATGTTTGTATGAATGTTTGCCTGTGTGAATTTGAGCTACCCTGTAGGATTTCTTAACACTTTTGTCATCAATACAAAGTCTAAAGGAAGAAAGACCATGGTTACCTTGTAATCAAAAAAGCCACATTTCAGAAATGGCACTTTGGCCTTCCACAATTTTTAATTCCAATTTTTGCTAAATTTTAAAACATCAGCATAATGAAAGTTAAGGATAAAGGCTATTCATTAGTGAAATCATCAGCTTGTTACTCAAATAATGGGTGATGGAAATGGGCATTCGTTAATGAGATTAGTGACAATTAAAATTTGTGAATTGGTTACAATATCTTAGAAGCACTCCCTGTTCTGGCATAGTGTGTCAGTGTTCATCCGTAGGATGAAGTTGGAAGCGTGGTGTTGAACAATTCTCTTTCCAGTTATCTCTTTGGAGATTTTTGGCAGACTAAATGATGGACATAAGGCTAACTGCATCCTGTCTCCAGGATGTTCTCATGTTTGTCTCAGAAATAGCCTTTCACTCAAGGTGTGATGAAGAGATTTCCTTGTAGATTGATTCTCCATGATCTGTTCTCCATTAGGAATTTCCAAGTCCTACTAAGAAAGAAGACTCTTCAGGGTGCCTCTCTGGCTTATGATTGTCCTGAGGTTTATTTATTTTTAACCTTTCCTCCCATTGTTTGATGAATCCTGGGAGAAAGTGCTAATAGCTTTACTAATAAAGTCATTAGTAGTAAACTTAAAGCATTTCATTAAGGCCTATTGTCCTGAGTCTACACTAAACCTCCTCTGCTCTAACCTAGGGCAATCTAGCTTTAAGAGAATGGTTTCTACTTTGCTGGCTGTGGGATGTGGGAGGCTGCTATGAATTGAGCATTGACCATGTGGTGGACACTGTGTGGTGTGTTTTCTCTGTCGTTCAGTCTAGTGGTAGCCCATGGGGGTGTTTTCACTCTCTGGGGGCACTGTGGACATTTGCAAAGGTGTTTTGTTGTCACAATGATCTGGGAGTTCCAATGCCAAGACTTCCTGCAAGGTAAGGGACACAATCCTTGTGAAGAATTGGCTCATATATGCATATCTAAAGCCCTGTGGCAGTTCCTATGGGTAAAATTCTGTTTTTTATAAGTTGTTAAGCCTATAGTCTTATTTTGCATGTAAACAGAAATTAATTGTTGAATGATTTTGAGATAGTAGTATTTCCAAGAGTGCATCTGTCATATAGATTGAGGGAAGAATATATTCATTTTATTTGGGACCTTATCAACAACTTTTCTGTGTCCCTGCCTCTACCTCATGATTTGTGATGGCTATAGCTGCTGCATTAATGGTAACTTATATGTGTGTCTGGATCCACCAATTTATTGAATCTTCTTTTTATTGCCCATGAATACACACATTATTTTATTATCAACTGACTTTCTTTTATTCCTTTTTTTTTTCTTTTCAGAACTGGGGATTGAATCAAGGCCTTACACATATTAGGCAAGTACTCTATATTGAGCTACACCTCCAGCTCAAAGTAAAGGTGTGTTTTATTTGTTTATGGTGTTAAGGGTTGAACGCTGAAGTGCTTTACCACTGATCTATATCCCTAGCCTTTTTTATTTTCTACTTTTATACGTTTTCTTTTTAAGTTGTCCAGGATGGCTTCAGACCTGCAATCCTCCTGTATCAGACTCCTGAGTTGCTGGAATTACAGGCATTGTGCCCTTCTTTGATTTCTTCCTTATAATACAGTTAAGATATTACATTAATTTTTAAGTATTTTGGTAGACAGCATTATATATCAATTTCATTTCAGGATATTTAAGAGGAAGCAAATGAATATTTGTAATAGGGTGTTGGATTAAGAACTACTTATGGGGGCTGGGGATGTGGCTCAAGCAGTAGCGTGCTTGCCTGGCATGTGCAGGGCACCGAGTTCGATCCTCAGCATCACATAAAAATAAAATAAAGATGTTGTGTCCACCGAATCTAAAAAATAAATATTAAAAAAACTCTCTCTCTCTCTCTCTGTCTCTCTCTCTCTCTTAAAAAAAAAGAACTACTTATGGGGCTGAGGCTGTGGCTCAGCGGTAGCACATTTGCCTGGAATGTATGAGGCACTGGGTTTGATCCTGAGCACCACATATAAGTAAAAAAATAAAGGTCCATTTACAACTACAAAGATATTTTAAAAAAGAACTACTTATGTAGTTCTTCATGACAGCCCCATTATCTGAATGACTACAGTTTTTTTCCATTTTCCCGTCAAGACGCAAGCAATAACTTGCCCCACCCACATGCTGCTAAGCCAGAGAGTTAGGGTTTGGACCTGAAATTTTGGATATAAGAGCTATAGTCTTAACTAATGTTTTTCTATTTCCAATTATACAAGGCCAATAGAAACATCATGATAAGAGAAGAATTCTGGGATTTAGGGAATAGACGAGTATGGAATTGTAGATCATATAGAGATGCCACGTAGAATGGCTTGTACCAGGAATAGCAAGTGTGACTCAGAGTCCTACTGGCTTCTGCATATGTTGAAGATGAAAGTAAGAGGGTCTCCTGATGTACATTCTCAATAAGTAATCAGAGTCGAGCTGAATGTTCTTCATGGATTTTATTATCTTTTCATTAACCTTTGAAAAAGAAAGATGGACAACCTACAGAGTATTGAAGTTAAGTATGTTTCTACAACACCCCTGGTGTAGTCTATGCTGTTATTCAGTAGCACATGCAACATTCAAAACAAATTTTTTAAACTGATCTGTATTTATTACCCTTGAAAGCAGAAGGGTACTTGGATACTAACATTTTACTTTTATTGGGCATGTAGCATGACCCTATTCTATACTCTTGCAGTCAAAGAAATACTTGGACAAAATTCCTTCACACTTTCTCAAGTATGGATTGAGAATCATATCATCAGGTAGCCTTATTTTTATTGAGACTATCAATACATTTTTCATATGTTAATATTTTTTTCATATTAATATTAATATGCTGGATTTCTTCTTATTTGAAAATTCCACTTAAACAAATTCCCGAATCTTGAAAATCAAGACAGGTTTTCATGTGTGAATGCATGCACTTTTAACAACTTATTTTTACGTATTTATTTATTTTTACAGTGGGTCAAAATGCTCAGCATGGACTTTACCAATGAAGATTAGAAAAATCTGCCAATCTAGATTTATTTCATGTAGGTTCATGTGCCATGCTTAACTTTTCATCTTCCTCGGAGACAAGATAGTGATGAGTGCAGTTCTAATGAGCTGGTACCTTCTTCTTCAGCTACTATTTTGACATGTTGTTTGCGTCTAGCTTGAAGAGACTCTTAGTGAGATTAAATAGACAAGACTCAGCTTCTAGAGAAGTTCATAGATGAGTATATTAAAATGTATCTGCCTGTTCTGTTTTAAGACAACCACTCATGGCAGTTCTTTGTTTGTTTGTTGACAAATTGCTTTAAAATGACTTAAGCGGGAGGTAACAGCATGTATTCTTTAATTGGCTGCTCTTGCCTCCAAAACTTCATCAAAAACTTTTTGATGGATCATTACTGTGGACCCAACATTGGTATAATTCTTTTCTTCCCTATAATTCTTTGACTTTATAAGCATATGAATAAAACATATATGTATCCACACATATGTCAAATGAAAACAATTCTATATATCTGTAGGATCAAAGAAGAAAAAAATAAGGGAATTTAAAATTGAGGCAGCATGGTAGTGACAACTTTATATGGGGTGTTTTTATTGTTTGCTTGTATGGAAAGCCAGGCCTTTCTATTTCTTGTTTATAATGTATTTGGTCAGGTGATGAATCCTGGTACCAGTCCAAGGGCTGGTGAAAGTTATTAACTTTATGCATGAATGATAATCAAACATTTATTTTACTTAAAAAAGGAAGTCCTAAAACCCTGTTAAAGCCTGCTTCCAACTTAAAAATGTCTTCTATCTTCTCTGATAATTCTTATATTGGCTATTTGGAACTGGTAAATCAATTATTTTGAGTAGTGTACAATTTGTTTTTCATAAGTCTAAAAACACTTATAATACATATCAAGGGTGAACAATTTTTTTTCTGTAAAGGGCCACATTGTTGTTTTTTAGGTTTTGCATGTCATATTTTCAACACTATTCCTGTTGCCATAGATAATACATACAAATGAGTAAAGCTGAGGTCAATATATTTATTCAGTTCTAATTTATTTAGGGATATTGCATTTGAAATTTCATATAATAGTATTATGTCACAAAATATTACTCTTTATTTTTTCCAACTGTTTTAAATTGTAGCATTACTATCTCATTGACTACAAAAATAGGATACAGGTTGTATTTGACCTCTAAGCAGTAGCTGGTGGAGTCCTGTATGCAGAATATAACTATGCATATTAAAAAATGAGAAACTTGAGGATTCTGGAAGAAAAATTATTTAATATCCAATTAGAAGTGTCAGGGACACATCCATTGGAAAATGCTCTAAGGCAGTGCACAATGAATAGCTTTCATGGTGGGTGGGAAAGGGGTCTCTTTCATTCCCACTATCCTATTCAGTAGGTGGGTTATAGGAAAAGCAAGTCTCAGGTTCTGCACATATGTCCACATCAGACAGCAAGTAGCATGAACACAGCTATGTGACATGTTCTTACAATCACAATGAAGTCTCACTCTTTGACATCCTAATGCTTTGTGAAATGTGTACTTGAAGAAGATAACATTATCCAGTTAGGATTCAGATAACCCAGGGATCTGGTGAAAGGATTCTCTATTAATGGCAAAACCAAAAACATAAGAAAGCCTTAGGCCAAGAACGTTATTCCAGTGGAGTAAGCTGCAGGGTGACCAGATTTATACAAATATAATTGCTGAAGTACTCATATGAAAATTCTAGCCAATTTCCATGTCTTGAATACCTCTCATTTCACCAATAAAAAATCATTTCTAATATCTCTTATACTAATTATCCAAATTTCTGGTGCTGATAAAAAATTTAAGTAATTTAAAATGTTATAGCAGCTGCCTTGGGAATATAAGCTTCTGATTGGTATCATTCAAATACTAACCAACAATCCATGGATTGAGCCTTAGGAACTATCAGCTATAAGTTAATATTTTGGTGTATATTAAATCTTATGTACATATACATCACAAGTTTGTGTACTCACATGTTTTAAAACATTCTACAAGGAGACCAATTGGCAAGATTGGGAATTACTTTTCCCATTCCATTCTATCCACTGAGAAATGAAAAGAGGTACTCATTCTGCATAAATTTGGTTTAGTTGTCCATTTGAATGGGCAAGGAAAGAATTGGGGATGAACAAGGAGAGCATTTTTAAGGAACTAGAGTTATGAAATCTTTGATAGGGGCCTTCTTGCACAAATACATGGGGATATGTGTTGAGCCCAAGCCAATTTCCTAACCATTCCTTTTTATTCTTAGACATCTAAATGCCCACTCTTCTTACTGTTGCCGCGGACTATCATCTCGTCCAAAGCCTGGCTTTGTATGCTTCTCTCCATGGGATAGAACAGTTATAATACATTCTTTCTTTTTCTTTCAAGATTTCTCCTGAAGCAGTACTGAGGTCTGCAAAATATTTTTTAAAGTTTTGTAAAGTAAAAAAATAGACAGTAGATGCAAATAACCATCAAAAGGATTGTTGCTAAATTCAAATCACAATTAAACTGACCCTAAGAAAGAATCACCCACAAGATACTTATTTTTCCTTTTTCTACATTTTAAAATTAGTTTTTCTGTAGAAC